>NC_031780.1:19205910-19210683 GCF_001522545.3 Parus major | reverse complement strand
CCCAGCCAGGCACTGCCCACACAGCCCAGCCAGGCACTGCCCACACAGCCCCAGCCAGGCACTGCCCACACAGCCCCAGCCAGGCACTGCCCACACAACCCCAGCCAGGCACTGCCCACACAGCCCCAGCCAGGCACTGCCCACACAGCCCCAGCCAGACCAGGCACTGCCCACACAGCCCAGCCAGACACTGCCCACACAGCCCAGCCTGGCCAGGGCTCAGCTGGGGCTGTGGAGGTGCTGCAGGGTGAGTGCAGCCCTGCACTGGTGACTGTCCCTGTCCCTGTCCCTGTCCCTGTCCCTGTCCCCAGCCCGTGTCCCCCCAGCCCATGGACAGGTGTGGACACAGCTCCCAGCTAGACAGGGAAGAGCATCCTCCTGGGGCTGAAGCACCAAACAAGACCCAAGGCATGGCAAGGGGGCTTCTCCAGTCTGCCCTGGACTTATTGGTCCATCTTTGGATTCTGTAGCTCTCTTACACCTGCACTTGGCCAAACTGCAGCTGCCAAGCAGGAATTCTTTG
Source organism: Parus major (assembly GCF_001522545.3). NCBI lineage: Eukaryota > Metazoa > Chordata > Aves > Passeriformes > Paridae > Parus > Parus major. The sequence goes on along the minus strand of NC_031780.1, from coordinate 19,210,160 downwards.
CACCAGGGAGGGGCATGGAGTGGAGTTTCTGAACACCAAGGGACCCATTTCCAGGCTCACGCCTGTGAGAGCTGCCTGGTGGCTCCTGGAGTTCCTGAGGACTCCCTGAGTGCAGGGAATTGCTCCTCTCCCCACGGGACAGGTGACTCCAGCCTCTGCTGTGCCTCAGCCCCGGGAGGACACGCTCCCAAATCCCTGCTGCAGTGTCCCCCAGCCCTGCCCCAGCCTCTGCAGCAGGATCTGCTCCAGCACCCCCAGCACGTCCCTGAGCCCGGGGTGAGTGTGACTGACAGCTGCACACACTGAGGGCTGGAAATGAGCAGGGAAGCAGAGACAAACTCTGCGAGCAGCTGATAATACTGCAGGGGAACAGGAGGAATAAAACACTGCAGAAGAGTTGTCAGCTTCCCTCTCTTCTTCTGTGGTGGGATTAGCAGAAAAGGTTAGACTATACATTATCCAAGAGTCACTCTAATGATGTATCACTCTGAGGTTTTCATAAAATTAATCTCTCAATAATAAGACATAATACAGGTTTCATGCATACTAGGTAATTAAAGAGCTTGATGAATAGATGAAAGAGTGAATGTTCTGGATCCTTAAACAAATCACAGCTTTAAATTTCATTAATTTTAAATTTACTCCAAGACCTAATTTAAAATTGGCAAAGCTTCTCTACGACTGAAACCAGAAATCATTAAATAAAACTGAATTGTATTATTTATTGTTGTGTCAGGCCAATAAAATACATCAATTTACAATGTCAGGATGGTAAAAATATGACAGAAGTCTACAATATTAAAAATAGTTTGAAAAATTCACTTCAGCTCTTGGTTGAAAATTTAAACAAGAAAATCTATTCAGAGATACTTTCTTGGCCTTTTCATTTGCTGCCCTGTGCCTTGGGCTACCACACAAAAATGTTTGCAATAATTTAATATTTTAGCCATCATCTTCTAGAGCTTCGAGGGAGGAGAAGGCAAAGAAAGAGAGCACTGATTCTATTCAGATTTTAGGCAAGGAAAACCATGCAGGATGTTTCCTAAAGTCAGCAGAGGATATCTGAATGTGTGCAGCACTCGGAAATACCACAGCCTGAGCAGCACAGACACTGCTTAAAGCACTTCTGTGAGGGTGCAAGTTGTAATCAGAGTAAGAACAGTAACATGCAAACAGGGAAAGCCACAAGAGAACAACAGTGAGTCATAACTGGGAAAATAGTGAATTAGAATAACTCTTTTGCTATGAAATCAAGAAAAAACCCACCAGTGATTGCAAACAGTGTGGTGATGACCTGTGTGGGGCAGACCTCACGGGCTGGGAGCTTGGGTGCTGGTGCTGGTGTCCATGTGCCCTCACGGTTCTCCTGGGCATCATCCCAGTCTTTGCTCCAGCCCTGCCACCAGCAGTAGCTCACTGAGCCAACAGGGAGCTCTTCCTTTGCCAAATTCTGTTCCTGGGGCAGCTGGAGCAGCAGGATGGCAGCGCCTGCTGCCCTGCCCATGGTGCACACCCAGACACAGCCCCACAGACACAGCCCCAGACACGGGACAGTCCTCCCTCTCTCTGGGGACACACTGTGCAATTCAGATCCACCTCCAAAGCAGTGAAGTGCATTCCTGTTTATCAGAAATATGGGACTGATAAAACTCTGCACTGGTGCTCCTTGCAATTCAAGTTTAATAATGTTTGTGAAGTCTGCTCCTTTCGGGATTGGTTGTTGATGTTTTTTTCCATAGATGCCGGAAGAGAAACACTCCACAAACCTGTGCATTCGTACAGGAGTGGCACAACATAAACTGCCCTGTGTGGCAATGCCTTTCCAGGTTCTGTGCCCTTCATTTTAGGTCTATTTCCTTTGTTTGTTTTATTATTCTCAGATATTAACTTCCCATATTTTTGCTTTTCTTCAGTACAACAACTACAAAAGGGAACAATTTTCTCAGCCTTTTTCTTATTCTCTTAGGTAAACCCATATAAAAAGATTATCTCCAAGTGTTGACATAACTCTCTCCCTCATCTTAATGCAGCAGATGAAGGGAGAAAAGCAAAGAGTTTACAGAAGTGGCCCCTGCTGGCAAATATCCAGCTTATAGACCTCCTATTGTTTTGCTAACAATTAGAAGCTTGAATTATCAGTTTGCTAGAACTGCATTTAAAGAAACCCTTCTGGGTTTCATCACTGGTAGTCTCTTTTATTTGATAACAATTCTCATTCCAATTTAACAATTTCCCTAAACTGGAGGACCAATGGAGTGAGGAAACTTTAAAACATCCCTGTGCTTTGGTGAACTCCAGTCTGAATGCAGCTCCCAGTCCAGCAGCTTCCAGTCTTGAAGGGGTCTTGACCAGAGCAATTTTATGTCCTAGTACTGGAATAAAGCAGAGTGACTCCCTAATATTATGAATAATTCCAAACAAACATTTGGACAACCAAAAGGATCAAGAGACACTAAAAACACACTGATAAACAAACACAGTGAGAATCTGTGATGCTCATGAGATGCATAAGTGGCTTCTTGCTGAAACGAGAAGCTGTGGGTCATCTAAAAGTACTTGAAAAAGAAATGTGGGAGCTGTGACAATAACAATAAAAAACTGAGCAAAAATGGATTGAAATACATGGTCTTGGGATCTTCAAATGTTGAAATGAGAATTCTTTTCTGATTTGCATACCTGAAGTACTTTAATAAGGAATTTAAACAAGAGACCCCGAAAGACTGCTGTTATCAGCACACTAAAAATCCAGATATAAAGCACAATTCTGCTTAGCAGCCATGCCCAAATCTGATAAAGAAGAATCAGTGTGTGCTCCAGTCTATTTCTGTTGCAAAAAACAAGTGTTGCTTGGACCACTACTGCAGTGCCTCTCCCATGTTCACACCTGACAGAAAATTACAGGGTAAAGGAAATCTGAGTCAGGGATACCCAAGAGTGACAGGAGGGAACATCCATTACTCCTATGATACCATGAAATATTACTGCTGCTTCTATCACTTGTCCTGTGCTGAAATAGATGGAGCCACTCATATGTGTTTTCACTAGGGCCATTACAAGGAATTAAATTCTGAAAACCCCACATTTTTTAACTGGCTGAAATTGCATGTACAAGGTAGCACCAGATCCTGACTGTACCCAGCTTACTGCTAGCTGGCTGTCTTGTACTAAATCCAGGCAACACCATGGTATTAATGGCAGATTGAAACAAGCAGCTGGGAAGATTTTATCTCCCTTTTGATGGAGAAGTACATCTTCTCACCTTCCCTCAGCCCAGAGGCTCTATTAGATCCTCACAGCTGTCCCTCAGTGCTGCAGAACCAGTCCTGCTGAACATTGATTTTTATCCATCTGAGTTTGAGGAGAAGGAAAGACCTTTGCTTTCCAATAATGAGACCTGTATCAGGCTTTTTACTTTCACAGATAGACTTCTTTTAAAAGTTTTAGCTCTGGATTATCACTTAAATAGGCAAGCACCAATGCTGTGGTTTGAGCTCGTAGTCTAGGAGCTTCTAAGCTGCATTTAAAGAGTTATATTGATTTTAGAGGTCTCAGGCTGGCTGAGATGGCACCTATCCTGCTTTGTAATGAGTTGGCAGTTATAGACAAGAGAGGCACATAATATAGTTATTCTCCTTTTTCAAGCACTGGTTAAATTGTTAGCCAGCATGCAGCAGTGCATGTGGATGCTTATTATTCTCCCAGCAAATACTGTATTTCATTCTAGTTTTCTTGGTATGAACAGTTCACAGCATATTCTTTGTCATTTAATTTCCTGTGTACATTGTGAGCACTTCCAAAGCTCAGCAGGGTGCATTAGAGAAACCTACAGAAGGAGCACAGAACATTAATCAAATTACTATATTAGATACTATTAGATGTCTTCAAGTTGGAACTTGTATGCACTGATTTTTACAGCTTTCTTTTTATCACTTCAGAAGAGATCAAAATAATTCATTAAGTCAGTTCATCCTTTTTGCTGCGTTTGCTGATCGTGCAGGGAAGTGCAGCCTGTGAGAGGGAATGTGGAAAGGAGCCTCAGGATGTGCCCAGGCATCCTCAGGAAGGATGGGCAGGGAAGCCCTGCTGAGGCTTCCACTCTGCCTTCTCCCTCCTCTCACCAGCCCATGGGGACTGGGGTTCCCAGTGCTCCCCTGGGAATGGGATGTGGCAGCACCAGTGTGCCACATCCTCACCACACACACCATTTCTGCTGGGTGACATCTGCCCCAGGGCTCCAAACCTGTGCCAGG
>NC_031780.1:19171242-19205328 GCF_001522545.3 Parus major | reverse complement strand
AGCTCCAAACTTGCCCCAGGGCTCCAAACCTGCCCCAGAGATCCAAATATTCCCCAGGACCCCAAACCCGTCACTTCTCTCCCTCTTTGCTTCTTCCATCATCCATTTGTGTTTCTGTGAGAAGATTAGCAAGTGTACCTTGGGTGTTTTTTTCAGGCAGACCAGCATGAGCAGTTCCAGTTCCCCAGCCTTTCCTTCTCTTTCTCAGCTAGAAAACAGGGACTGTGCTGGAGGAAATAGATCAAAAGTCCCTCCCACTCCACCAAAAGAACAAAACTGTATCTGAAAACTCCTCTGTTGGGAAAAATTATTTACTAGACTTTATGTCTTTTGACAAATAAATTATGCAGTTTCAAAATTTACAATTAAATTGGGATTCAGTTAGTTATTCTCCATTCTCAGCTTGTTTTAATTTCTCCAGGATGTCTTGAAATGTTTTATATTCACTGAAATTATTCAATGCTCTTCTGCAACCAAGTCTCAGCTTTCCCTTTTGCATTTTTGTACCAATAGCTCTGCAAACACACCAAGAAATTCCCAAAATTAAGATGACGAAGAACCCTGTCAGTGCTGAGATGTACACATAGAAGAAAAGGGAGAAAATTGAAGTCTTAGAGTATTGCAAATGCAAATTCTGTGTAAGTGGACTTTTGCTTGCACTGCTGTTTCCTAGAGTTCGACTCTGCATTTGTCTACTGGTTACAATGACTTAAATCAGGAAGTGAACAAAATTTACTTGTAATTACAAAACGTTTTAGAGAAAATATTTGGGCCACAGTTTATCTCCATGTCCAGCTGATTACATAACCAATCAGAATTTATCAGACAATCTATAATGCTTGTTGAAAACATGGGACAAAGCTGAAGATTCTGCTTTAAAAGAGAGAATAGTAGAGAATTAGAGAAGAAAGAGAATTAGAAAAGAAGAGGTAGCAGCAGCAGATCAGAAAGAGACACGCTGCACTTCAGTGGCACCAAAGGACAAGTTAAGTCTAAAGGGCTGAGTCTGAGCACATGCCTTGCAAATGCCCTGATTTTCAGGATCAATAAACACCTATTGACATGTTCACATCCTGCCATCACCTGCAATCTCCCAGCTGAAAGTCACCACTCTCACCAAGGAGAATAAAACAAAGGCTTTTAGGGATGTTACATTTTAAAATCTTGTCCTAAAACCCAAGGAAAGAAGTGTAGAATCAGTGTGTGAGCTGTGGCTCAGGAGGTCAGAGGCCAGGTGTGTGACTCCTCATATCTCATGGCAGTGAATATTCTGCACAAGGATCTGGCAGGCACTCCTGCCTTGGAGAGAGGAGGGTTCTCCATGGGCTGGCCTTTTCCTCCAGCTCTCCCTCCTGTCATCCTCCTCAGCTCCTCTGGACCAGGATTGTAGGGAGCCTTAGAGGGAATTGTTCTCTTGCACTGACAGTGTTTGCATTGCCCTGGCTGGATCCACTCAGCAAAAGGGGCAAGGAGAGGCATTAGCAAGTAATTAATTATATCAATTATTTAAGTCACAGGCAAGAATGTCTGCACACCAGCTGGAGTGGGAGATTTTATCCAAAAACCATCACTGAGGAATCTGTAACTTTGAAGTCAGTCACTGAAAGAATTGGCAGTGAGTAATGTGAGCTGACAAGGAGAGTGCTTTCTGTCAACAAGTGATTTGCAAACAGGCTATAAATTTCATTAATTTGTTCATTATTTGTTTTCCTCAAAGAATTGTGTTGTATAAGTAAGTTTCAACTTACAATTAGGTGCTAAGAATGTCTTTTGTTTATTACATGTTACTGAAGTGATGTGTCTGGCTTTCTAATCAGCCTGAATTTTGGAAAGTCAATTGCCCCGAATTCAGCTTTCCAAAATGTTTTCTTTTGCATTGACTGCAGAGTTATTTATAGAGACAAATGCTTATGAATGAGCCACTAAAAACATTTTTCTCAATAATAGATTGTTGTATTATAATTTCTCTTCATTTAAAGTAACAGTTTTCTGTATTTACTCAGTATGTAAAATGTCCTAGGTGAGATTTAGTTGGGATTTATCACTTTCCAAAGCAGCAAGAACTTTCAGCTTTGAAGGAATAGGCTCATTCTTCTCAAAAACCCTGACTCTTATTTATGTTTCTTCCACTTCTCCATAAGATAGGAAACATATTTCTTGTTTTAAAATAAAACAATGTAAAATCAAATTCTAGAAAATTACTTTCACAATTTTTATGGGTTTACATCTATAATCTCAGTAGGGTGGAACAAAAAAACAATTCCTGAATCCAGATCTGATGCCTGACAAAGTATTTTATTGTTCATAATGCTGAGTGAAATTAGCCATGGTCACTGATGCCCAAAAAACCCCTCAGTCCCAGTCTTTATGCAGCCTAAAAGGACTGTACTATTATCAGACAGATGTTTTTCTACCTTAAAAGAGAGCAAGAGCCATGTCCATCACACTGCAGAACAAGTTCATCCCAATATCCCACAGCAGCTCCTCCTTCCACTGCTGTAGAGGTTTCACACTTGGCACCATCAGAAAATTCTCACTGAGTGTCCTCTCAGACTGCTTAAAACAAGAAAAAGTGCATGCACAATTCTCCACTCCTAAGGTTCTGACTACTTCAGAGCACTGCTGAGCAGAATTAGTGCCAAAATCCACAATTGCCATATTATCAGCAAACACCTACAGCTCTAGGTGGGCTGGAAACCGCTACCAGGATTCAAACAAAGTTTAATAAAATTTCAGCTAAAATAAGCTTAAAATAGAGGAGACCCTTTGCTACAGGAATTGCAGAGCAAGATCTGGCATCTGTAGCCCTGTAAGGCTCTGGTACTATTTACACCTTTTTGATGCAAGGAATCTTTGGACTTTATCAAACCCAGCCTTCCAAGCAGGACCAACTTCAAGCAGAATGAGAAGTCTTTACTGCTCTGAGCTTTCTGCATCTCTTGTTGAGGACAAACACAGACTGAGCAAACTGCAAAGACCATTAAGAACCAGGGCAAGGTTCTGTTCTCTTGTTTCTGCAGTGGTTTTTCTGTACATCATTCCCCACCTCAAAGCTCCTTTTCTCTGTCAGTAACAGGAATAACAAACAGCAAACCAGATTACAGTCACAAAACCCCAGTGTCTGTGTAGATGACTGACCCTGCACAGGTAGTCAGGGATCTCCCTGTCAGGTGCCTGCAGAGATGAGGACTGGAGTAAATACAGCTCTTTCAGAGCACATAGTTTAAAAATCTGTCCTCTCTGCGTTTGGAGCAAACTTCAGGGCCCACCCCCCTGCCATTTTCTGTGACCTGTGCCAACCCTCCCAATGCTGAAATTTGCATTTCACCTGACAATTGGAGTTTCCCCACTTCAACCACCACCAGAGGCTGGCACACCATTTTGCACAGATGCAATTTGCAGATTCTCTCTTTACTTTTCACAAGAGGGGTGGAGGTGAGTTAGGACTTGCTGGTTCCCAGGCCATGCACCACTTCAGGTCATGACCTGGGCCTCGTAGATGCCCTGTAACCATGACAAAGTTCCAACTGCTCCCCATTGACACAGTATCTTGAATATGTGCTAATTATTTTTTGTAGGTTCCTTGCCACATGAGGGACAAAAAGTTCATTTCTCCCTCAAAATCCTGCAGAGGATGAAGTTTCTTTGTTGCTGTGTAACAAAGTCAGACATGAGAGCTCACAACAATGACCATTACAGCAGGGGTAAGGTGGCTGTTCCTTCTGCTTTTCCACAGATATTAACAACAGCAAACCTTTCAACCTTTTACAAAACACCACAAATTTCAGGTTGGATTTTGTTATGGACCCGAAGGGAATCACACACCCAGACTGTGCTGAAGTTGGCAGAGGCCCTTCCCCATGAAATTCACTGTAAACACCAGCTCTCCCAGCCATATCTGCATGGAGAGATGGCCACACATCTGGAGAAGACAGATGAGAGAAGCAGTAAAAGGAGCACCTCAGGAAAAGAAACCAAAGGAAATCTGAGCAGACACTGCAAAGGGACTGAGGTATTTGTAGAAGGTGGAAGGCAGGTTACAGCACCATTAGGTTAGGGCCCAACTGAGGGGAGGGCAAGGTTTGGGGATTTGCTTATTTTTAGTTGTTGCATAAAAAATATGATAGTTCCAATTTCACTGAGGTCTTTTTAAAAGAAATAATATGGGTTACACACCCTGAGTATCTGCCAGAACATCTTGTAGCAGTCAGAAAGGAAATGACCTCCTGGCCTTTGTCTGGCTGTGATGATGCCAGATCCCAAGAAAATCCACTTAGAGTTTTTGAGAATGGCAGAGGTGGGGGAAAAAATCCCAACCCAAAATAAACACCAAAGAGAGACAAAAGCAGCCAAGCCCTTATTTTTGAGCACAAATTGAACATTGAAAGGCTGCAATGATTCTTTTGGTCTGCTGTGCTATAAAAACCTGAGAGTTTTGCTCACCTTTTATGATGACACAGTCAAGCCATTGGGTACTTATGTCTATTCAGTGCATAAAATGTCTTCTTTAAACATATCCCAAAACAAATCTCTTAACAGAGCACTTCTAAAATAAATATTTTGTTGCTCTGAATGTGGAGATTTCATTTCTGCAGTCTCATTGGCACATAATGGACATGGAGTTTATTATCCTCAACTCCAGTGCCCTCAGGGAATGCACCTTCCACACTGTTCTTAATCTGTTCCAAAAGAAATACAATTGCACTTGTTGTAAAGTACAGCATGATGTGACAGCACCAAATGAGACCATAATTTTGTTTACTAGGTATTATTTATGCTGTGGAAACAAGAGGATTGTGATATCTAAAGGGACTACAAGGATCACAAACCAGCCATTTCATAGGGCATTTTTACTACATTTTCTTTTATTAGTCTTTACCAAATCAAAGTTTCAGATAGGAAAATAAAATAGTGGTTTTATGTCTTCTCTCAATACCCAATTTTATGATTAGATATTATGCTATGAGACATGTTGATACACACTTGGCCAATATATGTGGTTGGAGCTACAGAAAACCTGCTGTTAACCTCTGAACAGTATTACTAAAATGGCCCTGGGTTTGGGGGATTTTTTTGATTTGGGTTTTTTTTAGCACACAGAGAATGTGAACATCTGGTTTTGCCATTAAAGTAATGCTTACAGCTATTTTTGGTTTTTTTATTTCAAGAACACTGCTGTCTGATGCTCCAGGGCAGAAACATTATATTGGGCTGAAAACTCTGAAAGTGAGAAATATGGTTTTCACCTGTTGTATTTGACAAAATTATTCTACTGGCTCTTGCTTAGATCTTGGATGAGTGAATGATGGGATCATCTTGGATGATGAATGGTGATGGGAGCACAGAGGGCTGGGAACCAAGTCCTTTAAGCCTCAGTGGAGTACGGAAGGAAAGGAGATTGTCAGGAGGAGGAAGCCAAGGCTTCAGCTCCAGCTGGAGCAGTGGATGGACTGCCATGGACTGGGTAAAAAGGAGTTTATTCCTCTGGGAGACAGACAGGAGCAGAGCTGGACTGTGTCCTCTCTGAATGCCCACTTACACTCACTTATGTGTCCACTGCAATTCCAATCTTTCCCTGGCAGCTGGCAGGATTTTTTGAAGAATTTATTTGTTGTATAATGAGGATGCATTTACTTTAACGCCACATAATGCTTTGTTTTGCCTTTTTATTATTAACTTGTCAAAAGAAGAGATATGGCAATAATAAAATGACAAAATACCATGTTAGTTGTTGAAATAAATGGGATGTATAATACATCAGGTAATGACAATTAATTATATGGCTGATGTACATAATGTCAGTTATTCAAACACTCACAATTATCTGTACTTAAAAGTACTGGCAATCATATAAACAGGCTTAATGAGTTATAATAACAATGTGTTCTAACAGCAAAAAAAGGTAAATAGCCAAACTGAGAACCTGTTTAAGGGAATAGGCTTCTGGGGGGTAAATTATTCCAGAGTCAGAGGGACTGAAGAGTTAAAGTGACATGTTTTTCTGCAAGTTTTCATAGTCCATTTGTAGCACAGTAACCGGAGAAGTTTTAATTGACTATTAAAACTAGTCAATAGTTTCCATAGTCTGTGTATTTTATTATTTCCAAGGTTCATCATCAAGGAGGTGGGGTTAGGAGCAAGCTGCTTATTTAAGTCAGGCATTGTTCCTTTGCAAATATGTATGCAAATTTATGCACCAGGGAGCAAATCTGGGTGTCCAGTGCCAGGCTTTCAGTTTTGGCATCTCTGTCTTCACTGCTCCTCTTTGAAAAAGCCATGTATAAAATATTAAATTCTCTGAGAACATCATTTTAATTACTCTTGAAAGACTTATCCAGCTGTTAAATGATCCAGGGTTAACCGAAGGGCTACTGCTACAGAACCATTTAAACACACCATGGTGATTTTATCAAATTTCACAGCTGTTCCTGCAGCAAATGCAGCTCCTCCAAACACAAGACTTCTGGTTAATATGCTAACAGTAATTTTGGAGTAAATTTGTATCAAAGGAGAAATTGCTGCATAGGAACTGCCTGCCTGGACTGGACCCACAGCCAGCCCAGTCCAGAAACCTGTCTCCAGGATGAGCCAGCACCAGATGTTCCCATGGAAAGAAATATAGAAATACGTAATATACAAATGTAATTCAGCCCACGAAAGGTCACACTGCTTAATCACTGAGACATGAAGACTTCCCTTTTCTCCAGTGTGATTTTATTAGTCACACCATGCACAAACCTTGTTATTCATAGAGAAATAACCATACCTTCAACCCAGGTTTCTTGGCTCAGACACTGATGGAATCTGCAGTTTGACAGCACGGTTTAAGACATATCCCCCTTTATTCATTCAAGATTTTTCATATTTCCATTCTACTGCACTTTTATTGGGTAATAATTTCTCTGACTCCATGACTATTTTACAGGCTTTTTTCTGTCTCCTGCTATTTTTCACCCTTGTAGAGGGAGCAGGCTCAGTCACCTTGGTGAGGCTGCTCCTGTGTCTCAGCTGGCTCTGACACCCTTAACTCCCAGCTGAGGGCAGCCAGACACCCCTGCCTCAGATAACCCTGCCAAGGGAACAGTAAGGGTGGAACTGTTTATTTTCATGTGGTGCAGCAGCCAAAGCCCTGTTTAGCTACACCTCAGATGCTGTGTTTGGCTGTGTTAGGGACTGAACCAGGGAAGAGCATGGATATTCCAGTCAGCCCCTGTGGAACTGGCTTGTGTCCTGCTCTGGGGTGGTCTGACCGAGCTCATTGTGTGCTTGGCTGGGCAGCCTCCAAGGCTAAGACAATGAGCCCAGGCCAGTATCCATGAGACATAACAATAATAGTAATAATCATAATTTTAGCTCTTCAGTGCAGTGTTCTCACCATAAAGAAGGCAGCTGGGCTAAAGCTTCCAAGAGCTTTTATTTCCCTAATACACTGTCAGACCATTTGCCAGGAAGGAAGAACTCAGGATGGATCCTGCTGATGAATTATCTTGGTCAGACAAAGACAAAGCTTTTTCAGCTACTCCCACCTGTCTGGGGAAGGACCTGGATCCAAAAGTGCTGTGACAAGTGTGTGGGGTTCATCCTCAGCTTTTGCCTTATCCCACAAAGGGTCATGTTCACAGTGGAGAAATGATCCCTCACAGAAAACCAAACTGAGGTGCACATAAACCTTGGGATTGCCAATCATTAAACTTAAATCTAATACCAAATTCAGCTCCTCTTGGATGATAGATCTATTTATAATAAAACCACGAACAGCACAGTGCCCACATCTGTCAGCTCTCCCAGCCTGCAGAACCAGCAGGAATTAGCAGTGAGCTTGGTCCATGGGGTGTGTATTCCCCAGCCCCATATCTCACCCCAGCTATAAAAACTCCCCTCACTGAAAGAGCAAACAAAGCAGCAGATCATATTAACCCTGCTCCCAGCTCCACAAACCCACAGAATACAGCAATAAATTGAGCTTGCATACCTTTGCAATTAAAAGATTAATTGTAATGCCCATCTAACTTCCAGTCAATTGAGTGCTCATCCTCCATCTGTCTGGGAAAGCAATAGGATCCAAAAACCAGTGGGGCTCCAGGAACAGGTAACATAAAGCAAACCCATACATTTCAAGGTAATTCAAATAATTTGAAATAATCCTGCTTACAGCTATACATGAAAGGTCTCTCTGAGTTAGAAATGTCTCTAGAACACGACTTGGAGCATCAACTTTTCCTTTATATATGTGCTTCAGAAAGTCAGGCTGCATTTGAAGACATAAAAATTACAAATTTTCATATTTTTTTCTTTAAATTTATGGGACATAATAGGATTATCCTTCATATTATGGCTGTGAAGCTGAAAACAATTTGTATTCCAGCAGCTGGATGAGCTTACTCACATAAATTCCATCTACAAAGTCACCCAAACCATGAAAATTCCTGTAGCATGATCCTATTTTAGGTAAAGGACAGCTTCTCTTCCTCTCTTTATCTTCCTAGATCATGATGGGCCATTAGAGAGTTCTCTTGGTTCTTACTTAAGCCAACTATTTTTTGGCCACAAACAAATCTGAAGTGCAGACTCCCAGCTCCAGCTGGCAAGCAGCCCCATTTGTGTTACAAACGACTTCTGAAAGAGGGAATCAGGCTCTGATTTTCCCCTCTTTGTGCTCCTTGTGTTTTGCTGCTCCCCATGGCACAGCCAGATGCTCAGCACTGTTATTTACCAGCTCCCAGGCCAGCAGTGAGCCAGGACAGGCTGTGCAGACAGGGGCAGGGATGAGGCACCACCTCCACAGAGCTGTTTGTCCTGACTGCCTCGGATCCCCCTCTAACCAAGGGATTTCTGGTGAGCAGAGTCATCCCATGGGTGATTGTGATTCTCCTTACCTGGACTTCCCCCATGTTCTGCTGGATGAGCCTCTCCAGACAAGCTGCTGGCTGTGTCCTGTGAACCTGAATGGTCACATCTCAGCTCCTGTGGAGAGTGCAGTGGGCACAGCATCAAAACCTCCTGTCAAATTACTCTGCAAACTGGATGTTTCAGGGTCCTGAGCTGTCAATGTTTTATTCCACTTGCTCCAAACTGTTGAATATTTCTTCTAGTTGAGCATGATAATGCCAAAAGCCACTGTGACAAAAAATACATTTTGAACAAAGACTAAACAACATAAACGCTTTTACTTTGCAGATGGCACTCAGAACTCGGCAGATGGTGAAAGAAATCCCACAGGATGTTCTTCTCTCCCTTCTCTCCCCCCACATATATATATGAGAGCATGTGTGTGCACAAAGCAGCAAAGTGTCCTGAGGAGATACTTCTGTGAGAGCCTTTGGAGTCTCTCCCCTTTGAACAATATCTCACTGCCCATTTTTACAACAGGAAGGTTCCCAGCAGGGCAGGGTACCAGAGAGGGAATCAGGGAGCACCTGTCTTTTTGTGGGTTTGCCACTCACCTGTGATATGCCTTTGGACAGGCAAGTTTGCTCCTTTTTCTTCCCATGCCATGCTCAGTCCTTTATTTTAATTCTCAATCCTCAGGGAGGAAATTCTTCCAGTCTCTGGCTGTTAAGCCCTGAAACAGCTTGTACCATGCTGGTGCTCCTCACTTCAGCTTCTGTTTCCCAGGAAGCCTTACAGACACTGCACTCTGCAGCCTTTTCTGCATTTCACAGAGCTGAGCATAAAGCTGTCCATGAAATGGAGATGTGCCTGATGGAGGGGTGAATATGGGCAAGGATAACCCACAGAGAATCTGCAATCCACCCTCTGCACCAGGTCCTTGATAAAGGCAGGGGATAAATCTTTCTTGCAGAGAGTTGTGTGAGCGTGCACCACTGCCCCCAGCTCCCTTGACCATGGGGTAATACCTGTGTGGGATCATTCTGCATTTCCACCTGCAGATTTTTACTAGAATGTGTGCCTCTAACACAAATGCATCCCAAAACTCTGTATGGACTCTGCAGTTATGCCCAAATCCCACCCATGGTAGAAATGTCCCTTGTGTTGGAAGCAGCTCAGAGGTCACAGCAGCACCAGGCAAGGTCCAGGGCAAGGCCCTCCCTGCTCACCTAAAGCTGCAGGTGGCATTTCCAGTAGGCAGAATTGCAAAATCCAGGGCAGCATTTGGTTTGGGTATTTTCCAAATCTGAGCCCTGACCTGGATTTTTCAGCCAGCCTCGTACTTGTGGAAGAAAGCAGCACATCATTGCCTGTCACAGTATTGTTCAGTGTTTGCAGAGCCCCACCGTGCCCTGACCCACCACCATACTCTCCCAGTGCTCAATTCCATGGCAGTTTACTCTCCTGGAACAAACTGGCTCATTTGGACGTGTCATTATGATCACTTTGCTGCTCCACATTGCCTGTGCACAGCACCCCAGACAGCCCTCATCCCTAAAGCACTGCCATTCCTCCCAAACAGAAAGTGCTGGCAGCAAATGCCTCTCTCCCTCCACCTTCAAAGGGCTGGAGCTGCCTGTAATCACTTCCATTTCCCAGTCCCTGAGAGAGGCAATTTCTCTGATACAAACCTGTGCTCATCACTGGAGGAGGGAGCTTTACCTGCACGTGGAACTTTCCCTTCTGCAAACAGAACTCATTTCTGGGCAGGGACCTCTGGTGTGGCACTGAACCTGCATGGACAGGACTGCTCAAACACAGGACACAGCAGAGTGCAATATTTTAAAAATGCCATTAAAATCTGAGCTTGGTCACAAAGTCTGAAAGGACAGCAGCAAGGGGGGACAGAGGGACAACTTTAACTCTTCTCAGATTACTGAATCACTGAACAGATGGACTGGTTCGATACAAACCCTCTATAGCCCTTCCAAAACAAGGAGTACCAGACACATGCACAGAAAATTGTACACACAAAAGGGTGCTCAGCTACCCTGACACTCACAATTTTGGCAACTCAGAGACAAATCTGGTGTTTAAGCAGAGAGAAAAGTGCTTTTTTTACATTTTTTTTCCCTCTTACTTTGATGGCAACCTGGTTGTCAGCAGCAGAGATGATTTCAGGTGGAAGAAAGTTGTTGTGTATTTGCATGCCAGTGAGCACAGTATGTCACAGGCTGGAAGACATTGCCCAGCACCTCTGTAGTGGTTGAGATTGGCCAGATCTAATCCCCACCATCCACCCCTCCAACACAGTGAAATGCTTGGGACGATCACACCCAGAGCCCTTCGCTCCTGGAGCCTGTTTGCAGCACTGTTCACTAAAACCAGTTCTGCAGCAGCACAAGGTGCATCAAACAGCAGTGACCAGGAGCCAGGCCTGCCTCAGAGCCCTGAAATTGCAGATTACTTCCTGGGGAAGAATATTTAGGAATGGCCTGGCTTTGAGTCTGTTCTTTTCCATGCTCACCATTTCAGTGGCAATCTCACAACTGTGCCTTCTTCCAGCAAGCACTGCCTGTTCTTTCCCACTCAAAGAATTCTGTCAGTCATAAACATTTAGCCAAGTGGGTGAAGTTTTTAAAAGTGTGGGGAACTCTAACAGCTGTGAAATTTGACAAGAAATCACCCATGTAAAACATAACAAAGACAACTAAACCTCCCAATTGCTCCGTGGTCCACAGACATGGTCGAGACCTGGGTGGGCAGTCCTGGTCTGCTCAGGACCTTCCCTGGGATGGGAACTCAGGCCATTTGTCCCAGAGCCCAGAGAACATGAGCAGGACATTTGCTGGTGCTTCTCCCCCTCCTCTCTGGCAGCCTCAGGCAGCCAGGATGAGGAAAATGCTGTAGGAAGGAGACAAGAGGGAACAAGGAGGTTGAGAACAAGCTGGAGATACAAGACTCTCACTGCTGCTCAGACCAGCAACCAAAAGATGGAAGCAAAATAAAATTGGAGGGCCCCACTGGAAATGGAAGACACAAACACTGAGCCTTACTTAACTACAAATAGATTGTTTGGGCAAATGAGGGGTTCAGACTCTACAGGAAATTCCATTGCTGGTACTTCCCATATTTTGAGAATGGGACCTCATAGAAACTTGTTAGACTTTAGTGACACAATTGTTGTTGATGTGGGGTGAGTTACAGATGTAAAAGCTGTCAGAGGTATCTGAATTTCAACAGTGAATTTGAAACTACGCAAAGCTCAGATCCAGGGGATATATTTGGGCTAATTTCCAGTTTAAACACACAGCTGAGGTTACATGATCCCATGCAACAAGGCAGATTCTAATCCAGTCACTACAGTATTAGCAATAGATAGCTTCTTGTTTCTGTCAGGAGCCTTATTATTTTTCCTTATTATTTTTCCTGCCTTAAAGGAAACAACCAGAGCTGCTCTGGCTGCCTCCAAGGCTGGTGAACAAGTTCCATTAAACCTTTGTTTAGAACAGCTACTCTGGCTCTAACACTTTGTTTCAGGAAGAATCTTGCCCAAGTAAGAGACTCCTATCTCAGAAAAACATCTTACAGTACTCTACATTAATTAAAGATAAGGTGATATCATTACAGAGATAGACACTGTTATCTCCCCTCTAATGTTATCAAGGCTGTTTTTATGTCTGCAGATGAACATTTTCAGACAAAGATATTTTTTAAAACCTCCCATTGTGTTTGAAAGCATCTGCTAAATGGAATTACAAAGTTTCACTGGGTAGCATATTTTTGGGTGTGATCCAGAGCTCACTGAAGTCAAGAGGAAGGCATGTAAAATCCTGCTTAACTGTCTCTGCTCTGGAAAGTTGGTTTTGCAGGAAGTGCATGCATCATATTAAATGTATAGTGAGTTTCATTTTGTTGGATGTTAAATAAATGTTCAAAGGAGACATTTTCAAGAATCTACTTGGGTTAAGTTTGACAAGAAACACTCACTGGGGCAAGGGATCAAGAAAAGGCTGGGAATGTATTAGTTACTGCCAAAATGTCCAACTATTCGGTGCTGAAAGCACTGGGAACACAGGATGCATATTTTTTCCCTTCAGCACTAAAAAAAACCCATTGCTTTAGATTAGAACCAGTAATTACAGTTGGAAACAGTATCTACCAGTGTTTGAAATGAGAAGTTTACACATGATTTACTTAATTTTATGGGGAACACAAGGAAAGGAGTGTTTAAAGTAGGTGAGGAAAGGTTCTTGATATTGGTTTTGCTGAACTCCTGGGAAAATAATTTTTATTATTTGAAACCTAATACAAAACCACTCCCAACAGCTGAGTCCTGCCCGTGAGTGCCCTGCAGCATCTGCTGAGGGGCACAGGGGAAGCTGCCCCCAGGAAACCTCAGAACAGAGCAATGGGTGCTCCCCAAAATGGGAACCTGTCAAGAGATGGGATTGGTGAACTGAAACAAGTGGTGAAAACCAGATGGTGTTTGTGTAGGACTTTGTATGTTTACAAATAAATTCAGCTTTGCTTTAGTATTTTCCAGCACTGTTCTAAGAAAGAGGAGCTGTAAGTCCCTGGCTCACAGCATGGAGGAATCCCCACAAGTGCCTGCATTCAGGTAAAGAAGGTTCAGAGCTGTTGCTGGAGTTGTTCCCTGAGTGTAGGACCAGAGCAGTAACAAGTGATTAAACTCCTTTCTCTCTCAAAACTCAAAACCTGCACTTTCCCTCACAGCTCAGACAGATTGCTGAGGTGATGCCTAATGGACCTCTGGGGCTTTATCCCTCCTTCCCTGTTAAGGCAAGCAGCTCCCATCAACTCTCTGCTGCTGGGGCTTAAGGGAAATCCAAACTAAAAGGCACTGCCTGGTTTCCAGATTTAACTCCTGAGCATCCTTTCATATGGAAAATTCCAATCATAAGCTTGAGTTGGTTCGTGCCAATCCCAGTTCACAGTGAGGTTGGATCAAACCCCACAGCAAGTGTCACAGAGATAAGGTACCCTGGTTTCCATGGCATTTCCCCAGAGCAGTGATCCCTTGCTCTCAGAATGCCCTGAGTGAAGGCCCCTGCACAGGGCAATGACAAACAGGCTTCACTGAGGTCTGTGGAAACACCAGGAGTGGCACAGGGATGTCCCTGCCCTCAGATGAAAACTAATCAGTCAGCTATTCCAACATCCAGAGCTGCCTCTTGCTCTCTTCTCAGAAATACATGGCTGCTATCAGGTATCAGTTCACACATTTCCACACTGATTCTGCTTAAGACTTGGTGCAGTTTTCCAAGTAGCACAAGTTAGGTAAAATGAACTTCAAACTACCACAGGAAGGGTCAGACCACAGCAAAAGTGCTGCTAGACCCAGCCAGAATTCTGCTGCATGCCTGGTGGAGGAAGAATTCAAGGCTTGCATTTAAAATGCAATGTGAAAAATTTATCAGCTAAAATGATCACCTTTCATTTTGGAACTGAGGCATATTCCTGGTGTTTACATGCCCTGTGATGCAGACAGGCATTGCTCTTTCCAACAGCATCTAAACACTCAAGGGTCAAGATGAAACACTCAGACACTCTTTAAATTCCCCAGACAGCCCCAGTCCCTACCTGTACCCCAAAAATCTGGTGTTTATGGATTGCATCAACCTGTGAACAAAAAGAGCCCTGAGAAAGTTTAGCAACTTGATTATCTCCAAAGAGTTTTTATGCTACAGAATAATAAAAAAGCATAGTTTGTGTGCTCACCTGTGCTATAAGTGCATGTGGAGGATCCTTGCTACTTGGAATGCAACCCTGAAACCTCCTTAGGGGGATAAAATTAAAAGAAACACTGGAAAGCTACTGTAAAGTTGCTGAAAGAAACACAGATTATGTTCAATGACCTTCTTGATATGTTTTCTTTACTCTGAGACATTTGTACATGTTTGCATCCACAAAGAACCTGGAAAGAAAATTATTCTGTGCACAGAGGCCAAAAGCTGACACTGTTCACCTACAGAGCTGGTGAGTTCTTGTTTGTGTTCTCAATCTCTTTCTAAGATTTTTAAAAACCAAAGTGTCAGAGAGGTTAAAACTATTTTTTAAAGCAATAAGTTCTTCACAACCTCTTTGGAAATCAAAAGAAAATTGTTACAAGTGTTATGGGGTTTTTTTATGTTGAACTCTGAGAAAGAAGTGCAGAAGGGTTTTTTGCTAAATTTGGGTCTGGCTCATGGGAAGATTTTTCTATTGCCATATCAGCTGTATCAGTTTCAGGGCCACAGGCAGGGTCAGCACAGGATTGATGACCAGGAGTGCCTCCTGTCAGCATTCCCTGCTTACCTTTCCCTGTGAAAAGAGCTGCAGCCAAACACTCCATCATTCATTGGGATAATTAAACTTACACTAATGGAGGAGAAGGGAAAGAGAGGACCTCAGTCTCCAGCTCCAGTGAAGTTTGAGAGGAATCTTTTCCTGTGGCCAATCCCTCTATGGCATCCTCGCCCAAAATCCTTTTAACTGTGTGTGCTGAGGGGAGACCAGTGCAGACACTGGAACCTAAACTGGGGCAGAATAAATGCAGAATAACAGAAAATGGGCCCTGATCATCTCCTCCCTTCAGTCTCTGGCAGCTTTGGGAGGGAAGTTTCCCCTTCCCCTACAATCAGGCCCTGCTCCATGAGCTGCTTTCCTACCTCCAATCTAAAAATATTCCAGCTGTAGGCAGGTCAGGGCTGTGATGGGAGCCTGCCCCAAGCCCACGAGTGCTCCCCTGAGCTCTCAGAGCTTCTCCCCCTGCCCTTGGCACCCTTAGGGCAGCCCTTGCCAGCTTTCCAGTGCCAGGAGCAATTGCAGATCTCAGCTTTTTCCCTGGCAGGGCTCCACCACCACTCTCTGGTTTAGGAAGTTTCCTTGAGCGTTTTGAGAGGCTCATGTGCAGGAAAGCTCAGCCACAGCAATGCTGATTTGGTGACAAGTGACTTCTGAAAATAGTGCATTTGTTCAATGAGCTTAAGCACAGCAGTCCCAGCTGTTGATGCTCTCATGAAAATATTGATCCTAAACTCCCTAGCTTAGAATGTTTTGATCCACATTCTGGGCCTATTGATCTGCCTTTGATACTTCAATCAAACTGCTGTTCGTATCAACTGCAAATTCATCTGATCTCTCCAAAATAATTAGATTAATCACAGGAGGATCTACAAAAGGCCTGCTTTGATTGATTATGTCTTCATGCTCTCCTGGGGAAAACAGGTAAATTTTCAAATGTGAAAAAGACAGTTGTTAGCCATTTCATTCTGGCATCTTTGAAATATTTTTAGTCCCACTTTTCCTTTTATGATCTCAGGCTTTTACAAGATTGCAGGTTCACAGCGTGCTTAGTTATGATTTCTTCAGTGGCTGACATTTTGCAATACATAATGATTTAGCCAATATGAGCAGAACTATCATTACACAATTTATTGTCCCCCAAAGTATTATTTGTTGTAGAGACTATTAAGCCTAGGAGTTACATGTTACAGAATTTTTATTAGAATTATTTTAAACTCCAAGGAAATTAATCCCTCCCTTCACACCTCCTGCTCCAAGATTTCCATTTTGCTAAGCAAAGAAAAAGTATTCAAGCACAAAAGAGGTGGGGGTAGTAAGGACTTCTCCTGAAATCATCAGCACTTTTCTCTGCACAAAAAACAAGTGAAGACTCCAGAATTATTTTTTTTAAGAGCAAAGTTTTCCTTTAAATTGCACCACACAAACAGCAGTGATGCCAATGGGATCTGTGTGTGAGTCCAGCTGAAATAAAGAACAGTGGCTGCAATGCCACTGTTTAAAAATGCAAATTTTATTTGATGAATGAATTGCTAAAGGGGGGGAAAAAAAAGGCACTAATTTTTTTTTCCCATTCTGGAAACAATGACTTTGTACAATAATCCTATTGTTCAATCATCACTACAGCCTCTACTGGAACCGTGCCCAGAAGGATGAAACATTTTGTGCTACACTTTTTCCAGGGGCCTTCCACATTAATCAATAGTTTTGATTACTTAATCCTATGATTATCCCATTTTTTGGAACAAACCATTAGGGTTATTAATTGGACTTCCAGCAGAACAAAAAGAGCTCATCCTTCCATGGCCAGGGAGCTGTTTAATGCACGGTGATGTGTTGAACTTGACTCAGCTCTTGCTCCTTCCCTCGCCTCTGATGGAAGGATCAGACCTGGGGAGCCACCAGAGGCTTCCCTGGAGATCAAAATGCTGCTGCTGAAGGTCACTTCTGGCAACCTATTTCTCAATCTGAGAAGGAGCTGGAGGCAGTGGAGGGAAAACAAGGCTTGTGTGATGTTGAAAGTGAGCTGGGCCAAGGGCACATTAAAAATGAGGGAGCGGATACCAAAGGAAGGATGGATGTAAGCGAAGAGAAGGAGGGGAGAGGCAGGGGGGAAATAGCATGCAGGAGAAACATCAATCAAAACAAATAATTGTTAACTTGGGGGGGGGGGTTGTTTGGCTTCCCATGAATGCATAATGAGGGGTAATTAGCTATGCCTGCACAGTGAATTTCTGCATCTCATTCAGTGAACAAGAAAATCCTGGAACTGATCTCCAGCAAGAGGAGAGCGAGATCCCAGAGCAGAGGGGGACTGGGATGGACCAAGAGAAATCATTGTCTGTGAGAAACAATGCTGGAGAGCTGAAAGAGGAAACACAAGTGCTGCAAGGACATACTTAATGATTCTTCAGGGTGAGAAGATAACAAAGGAGGGGGTGGTTTCCAGGTATTTCCTTTCCACATGAAAACAGCCCTGTATTTATGGAGGGTCACTCCCCTGAAAGGACTGTCTTCTCTTACTTTGCTAATTATGTGAGGTTCTGGTGATTTCTTTAGTTAAGAGCACAGAGTCTGTTTCCTTTGCTTGGAGCAGGAATCATGGTCTGGCTGAGTAACTCAGAAGCTCCCAGTGTGAGCCCTCAGCCTGGCAGCTCCCTGCACTGCTGTGCTGTGCTCAGGGGACATCCCAGCCCCTGCAGGGACATCTCCTGCCTGGAAATGGCACAGGGAGCTCAGCACAGACCACTCAGTGCCTGTTCAAGGTGTGCAAGGAGCTCAGATTGGGCACATCTGGGACCCAGCACTGCTGGGGAGGAGCAGGAATAATCCCACACATCTGCCTCACACAGAGCTGCCACACCTCAGCCCATTGAGGCACTCTGTGTCACCTGAATGTCACACAATGCAACAGCCTGCTGCTATTATTATGGCAGCCATAAATATTCCACCTTCATCCCTTTGAAAAGATTTCCCTTTTTCCCTTTTCCAAGGATTAATTTCTTTTTCTCTGTGCCATTCACTGGATCGTGTCCTGCCTTTCTTCTCCAAGTGATTTGGCACCGATGCTTCAAACACTGGTTTCAAAAAGCCAGGCTATTTCTTTATTCTGAGTCTCTACAGTACACAGCATGACAGAGGCCCTTTACATCCTTCTAAATATTAATAAAGAAAGAACAGTATGGAATTTCACTTGGATTTGGGGAAAGTTGCATTGTACAAGATGCTAAAACCAAAGTCGATTGTTCATTTCTGTCTGAAACAGTTTGAGGGTTTTATGCCTCAAGAAGTGAGGATAATTTTACAGTCTTGTTTTCCAAAATGAACACAGAAAAATGAAAATCAATTAAGAGAATTTTTACAGCTTTCTTGGATTTACATCTCTAAGGTTTTGAACCAGCTTTTCCCTGCAATGTCTAAATTGACAGATTCAAAAATTCACATTGCATTTAAGTCAGAAGAAATCTCAAGAATATATACTGATTTTTATAGAGAACTGGGGGTAAACCACTTTTTCTCTTGCTATACCAAAATGAATCCTAAATATTTTATGAGATAAAACATCCCAACAGAGTTGAAAGTAACAGTAATAAGAAAGCCCCTGCTTTAACTCCAGTGAGCTCCTTCAGGAGCTGGGGAGAGATGACTTTTCATTATCTAAAATTTCCAAATGATGGGAAGAGTGTTAAAAGTCAAAAGCAAAGCTCCAGTGCTCCAGGCCTTAGAGATCACCACACCTTCAAGCTGGCCAAGGCTGCTGTGTCCTGAGCACCCACAGCCCTGCAGACCATGGCATTTACAGCTCATTGGAGAAATTACTTCTCCCTAAATAGTTAATGAAGCAGCTCTGCACAACCCTCTCGTTTCACATATGGCAAAGAGAATTGAAACCACCGGCATATTCTAAAGATTCAGTTGTAAAATGTTATCTTTTGATATGCAAATAATATCCCTTATTCCATTAATGCTCTGGTCCTTAGACTTAAGGAAAAGAAGAATTAAATCAATAAACAGCTTCAATTTCTACTCCTTCTCTCAAGTTTCTTTTAAATCAATATGCAGCTAAAATCTCCTGGTTAAATACACCACGCCCACATATTGCTTCAATTACTGTCATATAACCTCTTTCAACTTGGTATCCATTATCTTATCTCCAATGGATAAATGCTCACTCTTGGGAAAGGACCTCTGCATAATAAACAAGCAAATTGAGTTGTTCCTTTAGGACAGCTGTCACCTGGCACAAGGAGTGGTGATCAAATGATCCAAAATAGCACTTAAGCTGATCAAATTAAGGAAGAAGCATCTTTGCTTTTCTCTTTTTTTGGTTTGTTTTTTGGTCCACAGATGTCATGTAACAAGGTCAGATCCTCCTACCTGCTGTTACTGAAAGAATTAGTTCCTAAAATGCAAGTTTCAACAAATGTCCTTTTCCAGCAATGCCTGACTCTCACCTCAACAGGGACAGAACGTGAGGTGCCAGACAGAAGGAATCCAGGCAATGTAAATAATGTGTTAAAGCCAGTGCAGTCTGGATAAAAAGTAGATTCATACTTGGACTTGTCAAGAAAATCAGAGGGAGAGGCCTCTCCGTTTTGCAGGGATCTGGAAAAAGTGAAAAGCCTACGGAAGGCTAATAAAACTTTTCTGGCACACCATCTGGAAGTCTCAGCAGTTTCTGCTTTCTGAAAGAATGCATTCTGCTTTTAACTCCACACAATGCCTCATTGCCTCTTTCATGTGCTCCAGACCAAGGAGACTTTCTACAAACAGCCCAAAAATCAATACATGTTATTCTGCCTGGGCCAGGTGTGTGCTCTTTGAAAACAAACTGAGACATCTCAACATCACACAATGGCTCGGTCAGCTCTGCCTCCAGGAAGCGAGGCTGCAACACAGGCAGGACCTGCAGGCTTTGCAAAGGTTGTGGAGAACTGGAAATGAATGGAAGAGGAAAAAACAAAGGGAAGAAAGCCCTTCTTATTCTTCTCTCAGGGGACACAACCTGCAATAAGACAGCTTTCACCTATGACATCAGCCAGTCTGAGCTTCAATCCAGCTGGGTATTTAACTCGTCCTTTACTCTAAGCCTGTGAATAGACTGAATTCCTCCCAATTTTGAATAGAAATTCATTCCTATTTAGTTATAAATGCCTGGCTAGATCAAGGCCTAAGTCACTCAGATGATGAGGTTTATTGCCAGACTGTATAAAGAACAGGAGCAAAGGTTATGCAGTTTCGTATTCCTTGGCTGGAAAAAGGGTGTCAAAGAGAGATGAATGCAAGAAATATTCCTTACACATAAAGCCCACAAATGGCACTGCCTCCTAACAAACCTTGACACTGCAGTGACAGCTCTGCACGCTGGCTTGTGCCTGGAGGACAGCCAGAGAAAGCTTTAAGAACTTACTCCCTTCTTATAAGAATTAAATCAAGAAGCCTGGATGAGAATAACCCATGTGGCAGAGCCCCAGAATAACCATCTGATCCAGGACAAATGGCACCATCCTCCACGAACCCAGATGCTCCTGCGCTCTGGTTTAAATCTGAAAACAGGTTTTTCACCAGTTCAATTTACATGAAGGGTTCAGAAGGCTTATTTTTCATTCCAGCAGAGAATTAACACAAATGTCAGAAGTTGCCAGGGAACAGACTGTCACCCTCCAACTGCTTCCCTCCCTTCAAATACTTGGAGGATATTGTACTTCACATATCGCCCTTTAATCCTGTGTTCTGCTGCAGCTTTTTAATATGTACTTGCTGTATCTGTACAAAATCTCAGAATGCAGACCAGCCTAGCAGACAGAGCTCTGGCTTGGGATTTAGGAGACCTGCGAGCTGTTAAAAGCTGTTACAAAGGCTGCTGTAAGCGACTCCCTCACTCTGCTTTAAGCTCTACATTTTGGCAGCATAAAATCAACACGCTTTGAAATTAGTGGATGGAAAATCTCTCAGACTTTAAAACACAGGAGAAAGCTTAAACACACCCAAAACGTGCTCTTGGTGGAAAGAAGAGATGTGAGCAGCCCATACAGACCCCCCAAGAAGTCAGTTTGCAGCAGCTGCCATGCACAACTTCCCCAGGTCATTTCTCAGTGTCCCCACCCTGCGGTGCCCAGCCTTCCCCTGGCTGCCAGGCCACCCCTGCAGCTCGCTGGTCCCATGGGCAGGGAGTCCTCCCCATGGATTCAGCACGGGCTGGAACCTCTGCCTTTGCATTTCCCTCTGCTGCCCAGCCAAGGTGAGCCCGGGGATTCTCTTGATTTCTGTTTGCAGTGCAAACCCTTCCAGAGAGGGTGGTTCAGTTTTACCAACACTGTGCTTCACCTGAGACCCCCTAAAGGCTCAGCAGCCACAGCTGACATTGGACACTGCTCCATCCTGGCCCAGGGAAAATGCCAAAGCAAGCTGGAATTCCTCAGCAGCGCTGTACAGAACAAGCTCCAGCTCTGCTGGCTCCTGCAGGGATGAACGAGCAGCACCAGGGCTTTGTATCACTGCCCTTGTCTCTGCCAGCTGCTTCTGATACAGGGCTCCAGGAGCAGCTCAGGAAATGCCCACCTGTGCTAGGCAGGCTTCAAGTGTGTTAAAAGGTAACTGCCTTCACAAAACACTGCTTTCAATTCATTATTTACTACAGCTCACATTTCATGGGTGCTTCCAAGGTAAAACATCCTACACAGTTTAAAGCCCGATATTCAGTACGCAGACACAAGCAAGTCTAATCCTGCTAAATCTGATTCTTTCCAGCTCTCTCTCCCTGTTTCTTCTCCCTTAAATCCCCAGTTGAAAATGGCAACTTTTCCCCCCAATAACAGCTAGCAGGGATAGGCTGCATCCTGATGGTCTGTGCTGCCAGAACCAGACATTGAGGTTTGAAATATGAAAATACATCACTAGAAAAGAACCTTTGAAATGGCATGATATATCTGATGTGAACTTGCAGCCTCTGGATTGTTCATTTA
This sequence comes from Parus major, assembly GCF_001522545.3. Lineage (NCBI taxonomy): Eukaryota > Metazoa > Chordata > Aves > Passeriformes > Paridae > Parus > Parus major. The sequence continues at coordinate 19,183,228 of NC_031780.1, read as the reverse complement.
TATTCAAAGGAAGCTTGGAGTGAAAGAAAATTCTGCCATCTGGCAGAAGTTAAAGCAATCCACAGCAGGAGTGGGCAGGTGCTGACATCCCAAAGGGATTGTCCAAGGAGCAGTAACTCTGGGTTTTCTCAGCTGAGGCACAAAGGCTGAGCAGACCAGACACCAGGCTGCTCATTCCTCTTCTGTGAGTGCCCAGAGGAGAAAACACAGAGCCCACGAGCAGAGCAGGGACACAGAGCCCTTCAGGCTCCTCAGTGCTCTCCACTGGAAATCAGATGAGTGCTGACAAGAGCAGGAAAATGCTTTTTGAGGAGATCCAGACTGCTGGTGTCAGTTCCAGTGACAATCACATCAGGCTGCCTGCACAGACACATGGAGAGTTCATCCCCTCCCAGACAAATTCTGTATTTACTTGTTCTCCAAAGCAATCATACTGAAAGAAAAACATGTTGAATAAGCTATACAGCAGGTGACTCCAAAATATCATCTATGTTTTCAAGAACCAAGGAAGAGAAAATAGACAAGATTAGAGTTTGAAAGCACTAGATAAGTGCAATGCCTGTGAAACCCACGTCTTGTCCTTCTAGAAAACAAAGTCTGGTTGGGCTGCCCTCATGAGTAACTTTCCATCTGATTCTCACCACAGCCCTGGCTAAAGAAAAGCACAAGTTCAGTCACCTCCCTCTCATATGCAGATATTGCCCTGGAAAAACTCCACAGATCAGAAGTTTCCCCCAGGACCACGGTGGGCTTTTCAATGTAAGCAGCACGATGAAGGAGCTCAGGGAGCTCAGACATCCAGTTCCTCTCACAAGGAATGGCTGGTTTTCTCCTGCTGACCTTAGAGCCTGGCTTACCCAGTTTGGTTAAGTTCTGGTTTATCATTTTAGGCCTGTTGAAAGTCCATTAATGAGGCAGGGAATGTACCCCCTTTGTTTTCTTAGGATCTGGGCACCCAAGTCCTCTGGGCTCTTCCCCTGCAGGGGAGGCAGATCTGGAGCAGCTTGTTGCCTTGTCAGCAGGCAGATCTGTGTGCACCACATGCCTTACATGTTCCATAACTTACACACAGAAAATCCTCTTTTCCTTCAACTTTACAGCATAATATGCACGTTTCATAACTGTGCTGCATGCAGACTGTCATGGGACAACACAAACTGCACAGGCTGCACAGCTCACCTGCCAACATGACTCGCTGGAAAAATTCCTATTTCTGTCTTGAGGGATGGCTGATTTTATAAAACAAACCTACAGCCCAAAATCCTGCTCCATAAGGGCTTCCACACTAAAACCTGGAATGTACTAACATATGTTTTGTGTGTAAAGTGTGACAGAGCTGTAGTCAGCAGAAACTGAATTCAGAAGTAAATACTTTGGGGAACTTTTCCTGATGTGGTTGGAAAAGGATGCTGTCTGCAGAAGGAGCATATTTATTCAGAGGTCAAGAGCACAGCTCAGTGTTCTGCCTCCTAATGCACAGAGAGGACTTTGCTGGCCACAGAATGGTTTTTGTCTGTACATCTGCTTACAATGTCATGCTGGGGACTTTATGATACTCATGACAGGTTTTAGTGTTTTCTTTCTATTTCAATGATTCTGGTAGGTGCTAAGTCAGATCAGAGAGTGAGGGTTGCTTTGGAAGAATTCAGAAAGCTCTGCCCTTTCAAATACAGCAAACCACTCCATAAATGTCCTTGTGAAAGATGAGGCAATTCTGGAGACTTTTACAAACAGTACAAACAACATATTTAATAGTAAGCAAAATGGACTTGAAGAATTTGATGACTTTTCCAGTTTTAAATTCTAAGAGCATTTATAGATGCATTGTAAATGGAAGTAATTTAGTCATTCCAGAAGCCCATCCTGTTGAGCTGGGACCACGATGACAAAGTGGTCAGTGAGCTCAGGCCATTCCAAGGCACGTGGAACCTGCCTCCAAACACACATTCTGTGGCTTTTGCCAGCTCTGGGGAAAGCAAAGGATGCCAGCTTTGAGAAGAGCAAATCCAGGAGCTCAGCACACCCAATGGGTGGGGACACAATTTGTGCAGCTGCCTGTACAACCCAGAGCTGGTGCTGAGCTTTCCCAGGAAATCAAACATTTCACTGCCTTTCTGCATGTCCTGAAGAGCCCCGTGGCTGCTACCAGGAGAACCCTGAGGGAAACATGATCATCTGGCAAATGTATTTCACCTTCTAGCAGCTCCCAGCAGTAGCAAGCGTTTGCTGAAGGAAAAGTTCTCCCTGGGGCTCTTCAGGCCTGACAGTTTCAATTATGCACTTTTAAAAGTTTCACTTTAAATGTTATAATAAAAAAATGTTGTAAATGCCTTCATGGCAAGAAATTACATATTTAAAAATAAAAAGTGAGCAAAAACCCCCCAGACCTACACTATAATGGATCCACACCCAGAGAATCCCTCAGCTGAGTGCTCAGCCCTGCCACAAACATGTCCTGCAGTGTGACACTGCACAAAGCCACCCCCATTTGTCTCTGCCCAGGAGACAAACAGCTCTGACACACTTTCTGAAACAGCTTGAATGTGAACTCTAAATGCTGCAGCCTCTAAGGCTCAACAGCTGCATCTGAAACAAAAAATATTTAAGGAAGTTCCTCGAGTAGATAAAAGTTGCCTTGGTACAAAGGGAGATGCTCACTCAAAAGGACAAAGCCTTTCTCAAATATGTCCTTGTGAAGGGAACTATAAATCCATTTTATTTCTCCATGTGTTCAGGCTGGATTTCCTTTTGATCACAGCCACTGCTCCCTCCCACACCAGGATGGATTAGCAGGAAGCACAGACAGTGCACACCTGGACACTCTTCCTGCTCAGCCAAAGCTGCAGAAAGCCACAGGAATAATAATTTGATAATGAAAGGAAGAATATGACCTTGACTTTTCCTTTTTCCCATACTGTGTAAATACTAAAACTAAATCCATAACTTGAAGCATCCTTTGAGCAGAAGGGGAAGGGGAAAAAAAGAAAAAAAACAACCCAGGTTTGAGCAGTATGAAAATGAGTTCTGGCTCCTTCTAACCAGAAATGGGGCCACAGTCACCAGGTGAAGCTTTTGGATTTTGCATTACGGCACATTTTTCAATTTGCTGTTTAGAAAAAAAAAAACAACAAAACATACTTTTTCTAGATTTTAAGTACTAGATACTTTTAATACTTTTTCCTTTTGTCCTCCTGAAATGTCTATCTTTGCATTTTACCTTTTTTTTTACCTCTTCCACAGCAGGCTTTTCTCCTCCTTCTCTTCCCTACATTTGGAATATTTGGGCCCTTCACCATTGAAAGGAAGAAGCCTTTTGCTGCTCTCACAGGCACTGCTTGTTCCCTGAATATTTAAATAGCCCTGCTCCTTTCATGAGCTGTGAGACACCTACATCAAGGACCAAAGGATCTAAGCAATGACCCTGATATTTAGATCTATGAAGTTGTTGATAGCCAAGCTCACCCTCAGCACAGCTTCCCTGAATTTGAAAGCCTCACACGTGGCTTAGATTTGGTCCTCTGTGTTGAAGTTGTAGGGCTGATCTAGGGATACATAATAAGCAAAGACATTTGAGGGAGTTCAGCATCTTTCAGGGTGAGGATTTTTAGATCTGTACCTTTGTTCCCAAAAGAGTTAAATGAATAATGAAATCTCCCTGCAGTGAGAACAGCTGAATTTAATTCAGAGGAAATTTCTCAAAGAACTGCCTTGGTGCCTTGCAAATGTGCCTGTCAAAAAAGGCTGCTCCTTCCCAGGTATTTGTTTTAGAAATTCCCTGCCTATAGGATTACACAGAGCAGCTCAGGAGAGACTTATGCTTAAAGCAGGTTTCCATTTTGTAGGTTTAAAAATTATGCTTTTTTATTAGTGTAAGTGCGAAGCACTTAAAAGACCAAAGTCTATTTAACAAAATTAATTTCTAGGTAATAACTCTTCAGATAAACAAAATACAAATTTCTGAAGATCAGTACAGTTTCTTTGAGCAGTTAATTCTTTCTTCTCTACAATAGCAAACCTCGATTTAGATGCATTTGTAAAATTGTCCCTCTATCAGATTTGAGGGTTCCATTCTTAGGCTTCAAGTATTTTGAACAAATTACAAAACAACCTGAATATCTGATTACACAGCCCAAACCTCAGGAGAGAATTACATCCTTTGCAATTTAGAAGGGACAAAGTTTAACCCTGGTGTCATTCCTTACAATCACAAAATTGACCTAATAGTGGAATTCTAACATATTTAACTTAGGCAGAAATAACACTTCTTGTCTCTAATATTCAACAGAGTACAGCTAAACCTGTGCTAACTGCAAGAATTACTGAAACCACCCTCGACATTTGTAAGATGCTTTGATTTTCAATTCTCCAGGAGTTACAGTGCACATGTAGACATTGTTTTCAAAGGCCACCAGCAAAAAGACATTTACAAAAGTGTAGCATTTTGATTAGACTTTGCAGACCCTAAAAAGGTTACCTAAATATGGGACACTTAATCTTGATGGTTTTGGTTGGTTGACTCAAGTTCCAAGCAAGAAAGGAAGTGTGGAACTACCAAAGCTGAATTCACCCAGAGAACCCCATCCTCTGTCAGTCCCCAGGTTCATTAAACTTTCAGAGATGATTTCCAAGCTACTGTTTACTTTTGTGTTTTTGTCAGCCAATCCACAGAAGGAAAACAAATTGGATGGACTAGTTCCAAGCAGCCTGCCAATAAAAAATTTAAGCACTACTTTCTAGAAGTAAAGTTTAAACAGAATTTTAAACTAAATCAAAATGTCAGAGTAAAGGACCATCAATGTAACGAGCTCTGCTGCACTGCTCTTTACCTGAGATATTGCAAAAGAACTTCTTCCTCCTGAGTTTGAGGAGCTATAACTCACACCCTGATGCCTTTGTGCACTAGCTTGATGCTCAGAGGCCTCTGGAAAACATAAAAACCAGCCCAGCACTGCCCTGCTCCCCACAGGTGCCTCTTCAGCAGAAAACCTGGCAGAGGAGATGGTTTCTTTAAGAAAATCCCTGTTGAGGCAGGGGAAGCCTCAGATTTCAGTGTGTGTGGAACTTGGCAGTGCCTGGGAAACGTGCTCTCTTCTGGCTGTCAGGAGTGTCTGTAAAACCTGGCAGCTGGGCCACGTGTCTGAGGTTTGTCTGCAGGGAAAGCTTCCCAGCACTCACAATTCTGTTCTGCCAATTCTGCTGTGCTGATCTGGTCCAAGATCCAGCATAAACACTGCACACAAAAGCAATTTTAGAGGGTTTTTTCCCCCAAGATAATTAACTCCAGTCTGGATGAATCACTTTTATTCTGGAATACAGTTTCTAGAAGGAGAGATATACAAAGGAAACAACTTTGCTGCATGGACAGGGCTTAAAGAGGTGGTTTTTTTAAATGTTACAAAGGAACTTCCACATTTCTGCTAAGTGCCAGTTCCATGAAAAGCAGCAGCAGATAAAACAACTTGGAGAAAGCAGGCTGGGGGAAAAGGTTGCTTTACAAATGGCTGTGAGAGCAAAAGGCAGGGATGTGAGAGCCACAGATCCTTTCTATAAATCACTCCATGGTGCTCCAGCTGAGTTCTAAAATAAAAAACCGCTGGGCTTTACAGTACACTCAACATTGTTTGTTTTGTCTGCCAAGACTATTCCTCTTCCTTAGGTGGAGTGCTTGTGGTTTGGGAATGACTTTTTAGCCATTTCTGTCTGTCTCCATCTGAGGCCCACGCTCCTGTTTCTGAAGTGTGACAGAAGTGGGAGTTTGTACGGCTGTTCTCCAGCCTCAGCACGGAGAGTGAGAGTGGTGGTGCCTCTCTTTATGCCATTTCAGCAAGACTCAGAGAATGAAAACATCAACTCCCCCATCCAGGCACAGAGACCTGGAAAGCAGAGTTCAGTTCTGCAAACAAAAACACAGGAGGCAAAGCAGGCAGCCCAGCAGTGCCTGCCCCAAACTGGAGCCATCCCTGGCCATGCTGCGGATCTCGTGTGGATCTGGTGTGGATCAGCTGTGGATCTGCTGTGGATCTGCTGTGGATCTGCTGTGGATCTGCTGTGGATCTGCTGTGGATCTGCTGTGGATCTGCTGTGGATCTGCTGTGGATCTGGTGTGGATCATCTGCGGCTCAGCTGTGGATCAGGTGTGGACCTGGTGTGGATGAACTGTGGATCAGCTGTGGCCCAGATGTGGATCAGCTGTGGACGAGCTGTGGCCCAGATGTGGCCCAGATGTGGATGAGCTGTGGCCCAGATTTGGATGAGCTGTGGCCCAGCTGTGGATGAGCTGTGGCCCAGCTGTGGATGAGCTGTGGCTCAGATGTGGCCCAGCTGTGTCTTAGATGTGGATCAGCTGTGGATCAGGTGTGGCCCAGCTGTGGCCCAGCTGTGGATGAGCTGTGGGTGCTGGGTCCCAGAGCAATGGCCTGAGTTCAGCCCCACCCAGCCCACAGTGCCAGCAATGCCCACATCCCCCTGGAGCTCATTCCCAGCCTTCCCCAGAGTGTCAAACCTGGCTTAGAGAAGCAAGGGCAGAACAGGACCCAAAGCCCCTGCAGTGGCTGTCGTGCTCTAAATCCCCAGGGTGGGGGGCACCACCCCAGCCCTGCTGCCAAACACAACCCCCAGCCAAGGACACAGATTTTCCCCACTGGGATGGAAGAAACAATGGAAGGGCATTGTGAGAAGAATCCTCCCAAGGGTAAGGACTGGCCTGGCAAGAGGAAGGTTATGTTAATATCTTTCTGATGCATCTTTCAGTAATGCAAAAAAAATAAGCCACTGTGATTCCAAGCGTTCATCTTTTGTGGTCCAGGTGGAAGCAGAAATCTGAATACAAATCCTGAGTGTTATTCCCACTGCTGACACAGAATGGATGGCTCTCACAATGTACTTTGTAAGGAAACATGTCTTTTGTATTTTTAAAGGAATATCAGTCAGACTGACCAGGGAACAGACCCCAGAATTCCAAAGATTTGCCAAAACTCTCCTCCTCCACGTCCTAGTGGAGGGGAAGCAGGAAAAACTTATAACCACTTAAACTGTGATAACTGAGGCTTCTTTATGTGGCTTTTGATAATGCAAGTACAAATACTTGTTAAAATATGGTGTTTGGAACATCAGATTCAGAACAACTTTTTGGAAAATTACAGGAAATTTGCAATTAAATTTGATCATCTGATTATTCAGAGTTAATTTTGAACCCCATATTTCCTTATAGAGAAGATCTAATCCAACACAAGGCACATAACATATGGTTGAGGGAAGCTTCTAAGCAAGCACTAGAAGATCTGCTTGGATCTCAGAGCCTTTTGGTCTTTAACAATCCTCTAAATGACAAATAAAGTTATGCTTGCATGACTCCCTCTGTCCAGGCCTAGCTAAAACTGGAGAAGGAGTCTGCTGTTACTGCCTATTTTCATTATGGTTCTTAAGAAAGGCATCTAATGATACAATTTTATCTGTAATTCTGTTAAGTACAATTGGTTACATTAAAAAAACTACTCTCTGTCAGTTTTAAGGTTGATGAACCTGCAATACAAAGAATTTGGTGGTTTCATGGCAATCCCCAGGTAAATACTGTCCCTTTTCAAGAGACCAGCCTGACACAACAGCCTTTGGTCATATTTTAACTTTAATGTCACTACTAAGACACAGAAAAGTGACTTAAGTTGCATTTTGGCTCATATGGATTTGTCTGAGGTGCTTTATAAGTGAAATAAGGCTTTGAAACTCCCTGAGAGCAAACAATCAGTGCTACCATCACCTGGCCCTGAATCCTGCCTGAGTTTAGGCCCCACTCCAAAACAATCAGCAGATCTGCACATTGTAATTCCTGTCTTTTACATTTCCTGAATTTCATTTATTAGGGATGTTCCTGTGACAGCACAAGTAACTCTGGCAGGTGAAATTCAGCTCAGAGAGCAGGCTGTGGGGACAGTATGATGGAAAATGTGTCCCTGAGCTCAGGGGAGGCCCTGACCCTTCCCTCAATCCAAAACAGGATTGTCCTTCCAGCCCTTCTTCCATCAGGGCACTTCATGGCTCACCTGCAACAATTTGCCAGTAATCTGTTTCCCAATTATTTCACTCTTTGAGCAAATTATGTTTATGAAATTATTATTTCTTCACATTTCACTCTTTGCTTTCTGTTGGTTTTAGGTGTTGATTCTATTTTCTGGCCCCAGTGGCCCAGCAAAGGCTGCACAGGGCAGCAGACCAGGCTGTCACTTCCCAAGGACTTACACATCAGCCCCAGGTAGAAATAGGCTTATTTGAGTTTATGAACAAGGCTAGGCAAAGATACAACCCAGAAATTGTTGTTTCTATGATTACTGGATGGGAGCTTAACCCTAGAGTGCTCCAAAGCCTTCAGCTAACTTCCCTTGGAGTGTGCATTTCATATTTTAAATATTCACCAATATCTCACTGCCTTGGAGATACATTCTTTATTTCAAAAGGCTTTCCCAACAACCATGTTAGATGTACATACCTTGAGACAGACCTCCAACCATCATTAAGCAATCTTTCTAAGATTGGTGGGACCTCAGACCTTGCCAGAGACCAGGCCACACCACGATTCTGTTCATAACAAATTTAGTTCAGATTTCTGTGTTTCCAGCTATTAATCTGCTTTGAGTGCAGAGCTCTGTAAAACACAGCTGCTATTAAAATGAGCAGCTCTGTTGGCAAGAAGGCAGCTGCTGCTAGAACTGCTCATTTTCTCTTACAACCTAAAGCACCAGCTCCTTACAAGCCCCTCTAACGCTACAGCAGGAGCAGGGTGAAGGATATTAATGAGCCCATCCCTAAATGCCCAGGGGTGAATCAGCTGCAGGTGGGACACAGTGAGGTTTGAACCACACTTAACCTCCAGTGAGCCAGAGCTTTGGTTCTCTTCACCTCATTGATGTAAATTACCTTGTGAAGCCCCTGAAATTTTAGCTCGCTTCAAATCAATAGAATTCTTCCCAGTATTTTCACTGGGCCCTGTATCAATAGTGTAACATTTCACCAGTCCCAAAGTAATTTTAATCTAGAAATTGTTTCCCCAAAACTTGATAATGATTTAAGCTATAAGCAGATTTTTTTTTGAAACCTGATTAAAAAATAGCTCAAAGGCAGGTATCTCTAAAATTAATCGTTGTGCTTCACTGAGGCTGTCACAAAACCCAGAAATCTTGTTCTCTTCCCTGTACTGTACCACACAGTGGATTTCAAAGCAATCTGTATTTATTTGCTTGCTCTTTTTCTGTAAGAAAATCAACAAATTGTTATAATGCACATTTAATAGCTTATTAAATTAGATGTCACCTGTTGTTTGAGTGAGAGGTAAAGATCGAGTCCTGTGTAGTCAGAGGCACAAAGCCAGTCAAGGATTAATGGCTGAATTTCTTTCAACAATAAGATACTAAGGCCAAGCAAGATGTCCAAGGTCCTTCCACTCCAGATGGCACTAATATATTTACAGGACTGATGCCTCCTGTCATTTTCAATCTCTTATGTTTTTGGAACAAATCAAATTGAGGAGCTGGCAACTGCAATTTGCCCACAAAATCAAATGTAAAGGATTCTAACTCCAGTTTAAGTAGTGATTTGACTGTATTGATGTGAAGCCACTACTCCCAGCTCCTGATTTCCACTGAATGATGACCACAGCATATCCTAAATTCAATCAGGACAAAACAGAGTGGTTATCACAGAGGTTTTCTCATGTTCACAGCTCTGAATTAAGCCTCAGCTATCAGAGCCAGCAATCAGGAATATAACAAAAGGACCCCATACCAAATAACTGCTTCTGCTTTGTGGGCCTGAAGTTGTCTGCATTCCTAATTTCAAATGGCAGGGTATGCTCAAGCAATAAACACACACAGAGTTACAGCTGTCCATGCTCCTGGAGGAATATGGAAACACAAATTGACTGTTTGCTCCCAGGTTTTTGACTTGTGCACAGGAAAACCCATTCTCTTCTCACTGCTGTGCCAGAATCTTATCCTTAAGATAAGATTGCTCTGCCAATCCAACCAAAAATTGGCTTCAGAGCCAGACAGAGATCCCAGAGCCCAGCTGGGCACCCTGCCCCAAATGCCAGCCAGGGGAACAGCGTGTCCTGGGAAGGGACAGCCACTGTGGTGGCCTGCTCAGGGTACACACAGCTCTGAGGGGCTCCAGGGCATTCTGTCCTGTGGGATATGGGATCAGATGGCAGGAAGGGAAAGAAAAGCCCAGCTGATCACCCAACACAAAAAAGCAAAGACTTCCAGCTCTCTAAAACTATACAGTGCCCAGAACAGAGTGTCTGAAACCACATCCCTGAGCTTTGTTACTCGGGCTGAGCAGCATAGCCTGATTTTTATCTAAGATATGTAATAGTTTGTGTTCACATCTATATTTAATTATGTACTACTGTCAAATTTTAGGTAGGAAAAATACTGGTCTTGACTAATTCCTAGGGCTTCTTAGGCAGCAAATCCTGCAGGCTCCTTATCTTTCAGCATTTTGGGTCTGAAGTTTATGGTTTGGGTTGTTTACACAGACAGCAGTGACAGATTGTCAGCACAGCTTCAGAAATCAAAGATGCAAAGGAAGAACTTTGCTCTGTGCTGTCACACCCTGTCCCTAAGAGACCCCCAGAGTGTCCTGTTGACCTGCTGTGCTTTGGGAAATCCTCAGCCCTCGCACGAGCTGCTGAACCCACTGGGCAGCCAAGGCAGCACATTCCTTCCAGGCACATTTCCTTTGCCCAGCAGCTGCTGCAGCTCCTGGGCTGAAATGGCACCCAGTTGTTCCAAAAGATTTACCAGCAAAGCAAGTGAAATGCAGTTTCAAACTGCCTCTATTCCAGGTTACTCTGTATGGGCTTTGCATTAAAACATGGATAGTTAATATATATAGTCTCCTTCCTGCCCCTCCTCCCTTCCAGTGCCCATATCTATCCATACATTGCCATATTTGCCTTTTTAGCATGTCACTGTGGCTCTTCCCTCCCTGGCTTGTGCTTCTGACCTCCATCAGTTGCAATTTAATGCTTTTATTACTGCACTAACCAAGCTGTGCCCAAAGTTGGTTTTCCCTTTAAATTTTTTATCTTGATGAAACCTTTAACTATTGCAGTATGATATTGATGATCCCAATATTCCAGCCCTCATAAATAAGTTAACAAGAGTGTTCTATTTATACTTCTATGGATGTATACCAAACTATAGAGTTAAAAACAGAAATTACTTTTAAAGTTTTCTGTCACATTAAATATACAGTGGCTCCTGGGCATCTCCAAGCCAACTAAAAAAAATTGAAAGGGAAAGAAAAGTAAAAAAAGAGAAGAAAAAGAGAAAAAAGCATTTAAATATACATGTGCTCAAAATATTGGTAAAGTCAGGATCCACAAAATACCTGGAGAGAGCTGGTGCAAAGAGAATGGAGCCATCAGGCTCTTTTCATTTGAATACCTTAGACAATAAGTGCCCACACTCTGAGGAGAAAAATGCCAGTAATTTCTCAGCTGGAATTTCGTTTTGGACAGAAAATGTAGAAGAGAATGATTCCTAAATTATTTATCTGAATGATAATTCCCACACTCACAGAGACCAAGCCTCCAGCAGTGATTTCCCCCCTGTCTCCTTCCCAGGCAGGACAAGGAGAGCAAAGATCAGGAACCTGCCAAAAACCCAGAACTCCGAGTATTTTCCATAATAAATCACTTCAGCTGTCAGAAGCTCTCAGAGCTCACCTGGGGAGGGGCAGGAGCTGCACAGGAGCCAAAATCCACGGATTTCACCTCAGAAAGGAGCACCAGCAGGGCCTGGGACCCCCACAGGACACGGGGCTGGGGGACACGCCACAGCACGGCCACAGAGTGACCACTGGGCTGGACAGAGTGACCACTGGGCTGGACAGAGTGACCACTGTCCTGGAAACTGAGTGACCACTGGCCTGGACAGAGTGACCACTGGCCTGGACAGAGTGACCACTGGCCTGGACACTGAGTGACCACTGG
>NC_031780.1:19168689-19171137 GCF_001522545.3 Parus major | reverse complement strand
CCACTGGCCTGGACAGAGTGACCACTGGCCTGGACACTGAGTGACCACTGGGCTGGACAGAGTGACCACTGGCCTGGAAACTGAGTGACCACTGGGCTGGACAGAGTGACCACTGGGCTGGACACTGAGTGACCACTGGCCTGGAAACTGAGTGACCAATGGCCTGGAAACTGAGTGACCAATGGCCTGGAAACTGAGTGACCACCGGGCTGGACAGAGTGACCTCTGGGCTGGACACTGAGTGACCACTGTCCTGGACACTGAGTGACCACTGGGCTGGACACTGAGTGACCACTGGGCTGGACAGAGTGACCACTGTCCTGGTCATGGAGTGACCACTGTCCTGGCCACTGAGTGACCACTGGCCTGGCCATGCAGTGACCACTGACCTGGCCACTGAGTGACCACTGGCCTGGCCATGCAGTGACCAATGGCCTGGACAGAGTGACCACTGTCCTGGCCACTGAGTGACCACTGGCCTGGCCACAGGGTGACAGCTGTCCTGGCCACACCAAGCCCTTCCCCAGCCGTGTGGTCAGCAGGACCCTCGTGCACTGTGAATATTTTGCTCCCTGATGTTTTTTCGTTGCCTGTGGTGAGAGCAACAGGCACATCAAAGCAGGCAACATCTCTCTCTCAGAGCAGAGTTACAGAACAAACAATTCAGAAACGGTTGTGCTCTCAGAGATTAAAACCATCCTGGATGACAAATTAACTCCTCAAAGTGATAAAGTGACATGTTTGCATGGTTTCTTTGTAGTGAAGATCAGGAGGCACAAACCCGACAAGGCTCAGGCACTGGCAGTGCTTACATCAGCCTCTGATGTGTCTTGGCCCATTTGTACAAATGGCTGTCTCAGAAATCCTCTGTTTTATGATGCAGAAAGCCAAAATTCAACTCTCTTCCACTCAAAGACTGCAGCACCCCCAACTCCTGCCTTCAGTTTGAAAGGGAAATACAAAATAATCAGAATAGCTGCTGGTTATAGTGCCTCAAACACAGCACCCATTTAGGAATCCAAATGCTTTCTTCAAGGAGGGGTAATATTCAGCTTCAGTTTTCCCTGCATTAAAAATAAAAAGCTGCATTGCCCCAGGGTGAGTGGATAGAGGGATTTTACTGAGATTCGAGAGCTCCATCTACCTCACACTGCTGCAGCTGGATTCACAGAGGGTGCAGGGAACAGACTTAATGATCTCCAGACACAAAAACTGAGGAATAACCAGGAAAGAGGAGGCTGGGAATGTTTCTTCCCAAGCTGGGGTGGGGCAGACATTAAAATAGGGAAATATTCTTGATCAACTTGATGATTGATGGCACATCTCTGTTCAGACCTGTGTTTAATCCATGAAATCCCAGTGGCAGGGTGGAGATGTCCAGGTCAGCTTTGGGAGACCCTTCAAAGCCTTTGAAACATGGAAGGTCTGTGGACCCCTCCCACCCCAGTGCCTGAGCAGTCACACCCAAACCTCAGAGCCACATTTTACATTTGCAGGGGAAGCAAGGGTTTGTGTCCATCTGCACAAAATTAAGCAATGTGGTTCAGAGCCAGGGAGGAAGGTCAGGAAAAACTCTAAATAATGTATATTAAAACAAGAAATAAATATGGAGAGATTGCAGAGCCTTTGAGTAGACCAGAGAAAATGGAAGCAAAAAAAGTGTTTCTGTAAAACATTCCCTAGTGCTTCATCCTCACACCCAGGCTCCTTTGTCTTGCAGGTGCTTTTGGAGTCTCTTATCCTTCTTGGTCAAATGTAAGAAAGCAATTGAGAGGAGACCTGGAAAACTTGGAATTACAAGGGCAATGTGCAAATCTCCATCTCCTTTTCCCATCCTTCCCAGCACCTGGCAGTGATAGTCTCCCCTACAAGAATCATCCCTGGTACTTCACCATCACTGAGCAAGTTATGGAGAATTTGAGTGTGGGAGCTTAATCATAAGCAATTCTGCATCTGCTAATTCTCCATCCTTCCCAGCTTTCCCAAGGGACTGACATCTATTGTACCCCAAACTGTACAGTTTGCATTTTGTTCAGTGCAGGTGAGTTTCAACAAATATTGCAGCTAATCAGTACAACCAGGGCTGCAGATTCCAGAGGCTCAAAAATCTCATCAGGGAATGCCTTGTGTAGAGATATTAAACCTCATAGTCCCTCCACACTGTGAGAGCCGAAATTAGCAGAAATTAATTGCATGTGTTTCTGCCTGATAGGGTTTGTGTGCACTTTCCAGCAGTTCCCAACATCTTTGGATCTCATCCTGTGTTGTAAGAACCAGCAAGGGCCATTTAGGCTCTGCCAGTTGTTGTTTTCCAGGCCTTGCTCTTTTTCTGGATCAGCCAGGTGGCTGCAAACAGATCCTTGGCACCCTGCCTTACCCCAGTCCCCAAATCAGATCCTTGGCACCCTGCCTTACCCCAGTCCCCAAATCAGATCCTTGGCACCCTGC
>NC_031780.1:19162761-19168554 GCF_001522545.3 Parus major | reverse complement strand
CCTGCCTTACCCCAGTCCCCAAATCAGATCCTTGGCACCCTGCCTTACCCCAGTCCCCAAATCAGATCCTTGGCACCCTGCCTTACCCCAGTCCCACAACCAGCCTGATGCTGCCCATGGCACAGCTGTGGTGAAATGAGTTGTGAGTCAGGTTGGGATGTTGGGATAGGAATGCAGGAAGGCAGACACTGCCAGCCATCCCTGGAGAATCCCAAATTAACCACTGCAGCTCTGGCCATTGGGGACAGCTGCTGTTCATAGGGGAAAAAAGATTTGAAACTACTTCATGCACTTCAAGTTCAGCCCAGGATATATTTTGTCCTGTTACATTTAAGTGAGTGAGCCAGAAAAAAACAAGTTAATATGATGTGATATTTCACAATACACTAGCAACACTGTAAAACAAAATAACATTGTTATTTTTTTTTCTTTTCTTTTAAAGCAGGATCTAAAGCAGCAAATTCACAGACTGGTAATGAAACTTTCAGCATTTAGATATGCAAGAGACAAATGCTTTGCCATGAGATATGAATAGCCAGATCAAATGTTTAAGCCTTCAGGAGGTTTTTATTAGATGAGAGCATAACACTAATAGTTATTTCTACATGTCTAGGTATATGTAATCACATATAAGCAGAAAATGAAAGTATAGCAATACGTGATTTGAGATGATCCAAACTGATTTGAAAACTAATTCCCCAGAAGTCAGTTGGTATTGTGACTCAGTGAGTTTCTTTGAATAAAGTAACCTTTAATTTTAAAAAATATGCTTTATCTCCACCTACACCACCACATGACCCAACATGGAATGGAGGAGAAATTTACTGTAAGAGGCCAGGCTGTGTTTCTGCCTCAGGGGGTTTGCCCAGAGCTGAGATCCTGTATCCCACAGAAAAATTCTGTTTCCTGCAAACCACAAAGCTGCTTTCTTTAGCAGTCACTAAACTCAGTTCTTTACTTTGAAATGAATAACTCCACATTCTTCAGCTTCTGAGTGGCTCTGTGTGAATAGCTGATATCCTTGGTGTCCATTCTTTGGCAAGTTACAACCAGTTATTAAAGCACTTACAAATGCTCCATCTCTCAGCTTTATTTTGAGGCCATAAAAAGCTATACAACAACTAAAACAACCACAGCAGTCAGGATTCTTAATAACCAGGGTTTGCATGAATGCTTAATTCTCCTTAAGATAACAAGGAAGAAATCATAGGCTATTACCTGAATTGTACAAATACAATAGCACAATCTCTCTTTAGAGAGCTGTGGGGCTGCACTGTTTTCTTTCTTACAGATGACTGCAGGACTCAGAATAATCTGTTTTACTTCAGAGTTATAGAAATTATTTAAAAGACCTGTCTCACCAGACCATCTGCCCTTCACCCTACCTGGGAACATTCCCTTGAAGGTAAAAGTTAAACTGCAGTACCATTCCCAGTGAATGGTGGATAACTGCACTGGCTGCAGCTGGGAGACACAAACTGAGCAAAACAGCTTGAAAAAGTTACTCAGGATTTACAGCATCATTTAGGCTTTCCTACAGATCCCTCCACTGCTGCTGGTTCAGCTCATCCTTTGCCGCAGTTTATGCATAAAAAATTTAAGTTAAACAGGAAAAATTTTGGCAGTGAAGGAATCGTGGTTCCCTTCCTTTAACCTTCTGTCACTCAATTCTCACTCTGTGTCAGGCTCTCACTCTGAAGGAGGAATGGCTTCGTGTGCAGTTTGAGGAAGAGGAGCTGCAATGGTTTCCAGAGGTCTCTTTTCACACAGGGATGGAATAACTGGAATAAATGATGCTTTTTTAGCGGGTTATTGAAACTCTTTTACTTTGTATTTTAACTGTTGCCTCTGTGTACCAATGACACGACAGCCAAGCTTTCCCAAAATGCTCCTGGGATGCATTTCAGCTTTATTTTTATAGCAACCTCCAGGTTAAAGCACCTCGGGGCATCCTACAATATTAAATGAAATAAAATGTCAAAGCATATAAAGCGTGTTCAAAGTGCCATCTAAGACAGAGCATCAGACTGCTAATTCCAAAAAGCTACCAGTTATTCATTATATCTTAACAATAATGGTAATGAATTCCTCTGATAAAAGCATGAAATTTAATATGACTGGGAGTCAGCTGAGGTCATCTAACTTGTATTTTCAAGGATTTTTCTGAGTGCAAAGGAATGGGTGTCAGTGAAACACAGAAACACAGCAGTGAGTGGCCTTGAGAGAGTTCATGAGAAATGGCAGGAGCAGTTCTCAGGAACCCTTTGCCACCCACAACAAAAACTGTTCCAGTTTTAAACCTACCTTGGCAAACTGAATCAGCAAACTCTACTGATGACACAGCCTGATTACACAGCTCTTGGTTGAGAACAATTTTGTTCATGTCTTTTGGATAACTTCTGTCAGCACAACGTTCAGCCCCCACCAGGTGCCTGTGCTTCTGCTGCTGCCTCTCACTGCTCACCTGGAGGAGATTTCTGTGCCTCACTCGTTCAACTGGAAGGAAAAAACCAAGCAACCAAAGCACACACACTGTTACTGCTGTTCCTGTCAGGCTGGGCAGGTTCACAACTATATATATACATGTATATATATATATATATATATATATATATAACTGCTGGAAATAATCTGCAGTGTAATCCATGCTGTTAAACCCAGCAGGAGTTCTGGCTTCTAAGACATTTTGATCTGAATCCAGTGAATTAACAGAGCCCATAATCAGCTTTGTGCCTGGCATCACTTTAAGCTGTCCACGTGTGATCTCATTGTGCTTTGCTGTGCCAGGGTGCCAGGCAGGGCTGCCTGATCCAGAGCTCTGCATCACAGCCCATCCTCCTCCTCCTCCTCATGCCTGAAATCCCCAGGGACTCCTGCTTGAAAAATTAGGGGTCGGTTCTAGAACTAGAAATTCCTTTTTACCACCAAGACCAATATAAATAAAAACTGACATTTTATTTTGTGGACAACTCATCACTTGTGTTCAGCTGAAGGCATGCAGGAAAAGATGAATAGCAAAGCTGCCCAGCTGGATTATTTGGGATGTTTGCTGTGCTTCCTGAGTGGAAACTCCAGGGGACCTGCAAACACTTGATCATAAGTGATGAGGAACCTATTAATAAATTGATTCCAGCCATGGAGAATTCCAAGTGCTCAGAGCACAGGCTGCACACAAACCCTCCCCACAGCACCTGCAAGAACCCTGGCTCCTCACACCACACATCCCTGCAGGTGCCTGAGCTCCTCAACACTGAAACTTCAGCTGCAACAGCAGGGTCATGATGGGAGGCTGTGAGTGAACTGTCACAGAAACAGAGAATTAGAATGAAATCCCCCCTAATGCCAAGCTCTCTAGATTTTTCAATACTCTAATGGAGGGATGTTTTAAGGTGAATGATGTTCTTTCAGGGTGGTTATCAGCCCTACTGTGTGCTCTGAGTCCCTACACAAATCAGCTGCGCTCGTTTCATGGATCTGACACAACTGACTGTGCTGGACCATAAAGTTCACCAGATTTTGTAGTTTATGTGGTCAATAAACAGTAGTAGGCACAGAAACCTAATAATACAGAGAGAAATAAATAAAGGGAATTATGTAAAGAGACCTTTCTCAGTGTGATCTAATCCATGAGCCCACCTACATTCAAAGCCAAGCAACAGAAAAGTGTTAACATGCCCAGGAACACCCAGATCCTCCCAACACAACTGAAATTTTAAAACTCCTTAAAAGGCAGCAGCACACACCACACATAGGCCTAAAAGATATTTTTAGGCTCTTGAAAAAGTCAAGTCTAGCTGTACAGGGAAAGGTTTCCCCACCAAGATTCAAATCTCTGATAGATTCTCCCTGCTTTCCACAAGACAGGGAAGATGCCATTGGACTGGCAGATGTGCATGTCAAAGAAAGGAACAGTTTAAAGGGGTTGACTACTGATTCTGGACATCATAAATAATCTTTCAGAACTACAGGACCCAAAGTAAGCTCTTTCTGCACTAAAAAATGGGTGTAAAAGTTTTGATTTAAATTAACAACTAAAGCAATGGATTTGCTTTAGCAGGGAACTCGTTTTAAACAACATTCTGAGAAGCTATACCCAGGCTCTCTTTATTCCAGAATTATGCATACCAATCCCTCTGCTGTTCCCAATGTCAATCCCCAGCTGGTTTTATGATGCTGCCCACGGTTCCAGCTCAGCTCTGGTGGGGGCAGGTGCTGTGCTGATCACTTCAATCCAAATGTTGTGTGCCACCACAGTTCATTGTAAATCTGCTGAATTACACCAGAAGTTCATTCCTAACCAGAAAAGAGTTACAAACCCTAAGGTTGCTATGCAGCAGAATTTATGAGAATAAATGTCTTTAGTATAAGCCCCACTTAACATATCCTATTATATCTCATGTATAAGACATAATGTTATTAGGTACTAAAGATCTGTGCTGTCAGCTCTCTCAGACACATGCACAAAACAGATCTAAAATTATTAATCAGCAGAAATGATGAAATTACTCCCATTCCTCTTGCACACATATAGCAGGAGCCAAAGCAGCATTTTGGTGCATTTTTAAACTCATTTTAATCCCAAACTCTATCCTATCTACAATAGCAGCAGAGTGGAAAGCTGCAGTACAAAAGTCCAGCTTTATGTCACTCCTTCAGAGCAAAACATGGAAAATTAACACAGATAATACTTCAGTGTCAAAGACTTCTGTTTTTCAGTTTACTTTTGCGGGTGCTGTCAACAAAACAGACAATAATATAGTATTTAGGCTTCACTAGGACTGGAAGTGACAAAACTCTACAGCAATTGTCTGCTGCACTCACTTTCTAACCACTTGTACTTTCCTCCATACTCTAATTTAGAACTGCTATAAAGCCTGTCAGGTCTGATGGGAAATGCCATGAAGCTGCAATATCAGCAGCTTACATCATGAAATGAGATGCAGTTTCACTGAGAGCCCCTATTCCTGCCAGCCTGGATTCTTTTTCTCTTTCATTTCAGAGCTTCTTTCTCTTTCGTCTTTGTTTTCATTTCCCAAGCAAAGCAGGGCAGAATTGGGGAATGGTGCTTTCTTAAAGACATTTATGTATATGTACACATATATTCCTTTTTATGAAAATTAAGAGATTTTCAGACATAACTTTTCCCTGTTCTGTTCATGGAAGCACATCACAAATCCACTTGTGCCTCCCTTCTATTCACTGCAGTATTTGGGAGTGCAAAAAGGCCCTGGAAGCCAAACTGCTCCCAGGTATTAAACAGTGCCACAGTAATTCTGGGGCTTCCAGAGAAGCTTTTGCATCAGTAGATACGCCTGTGCCATCACAGAACACACAAATTACCCATGCAAATGGGCTGGGATTATTTCCATACACAATTAGCCTGTCTGCACCTGCGAGAACAATATTTGCATACAGGAATTAAGTCGGTGTGGGTGTTGTTGGTTTGGGTTGTGACACACTGTCTGTGTGGGTGTTGTTTGGGTGTTGACACACTGTCTGTGTGGGTGTTGTTTGGGTGTTGACACGCTGTGTGTGCAGGTGTTGTTTGGGTGTTGACACGCTGTGTGTGCGGGTGTTGTTTGGGTGTTGATATGCTGTCTGTGCAGGTGTTGTTTGGGTGTTGACACACTGTTGGTGCGGGTGTTGTTTGGGTGTTGACACACTGTGTGGGTGTTGTTTGGGTGTTGACTCACTGTGTGTGCGGGTGTTGTTTGGGTGTTGACACACTGTGTGTGCAGGTGTTGTTTGGGTGTTGACACGCTGTGTGTGCAGGTGTTGTTTGGGTGTTGACAC
>NC_031780.1:19160567-19162066 GCF_001522545.3 Parus major | reverse complement strand
AGATGGGAATCCCCAGGAGCACAGTGAGTGTCCCTCTGATCCTCACTGAGAGGTGAAATGGGGCAGAGATGGGAATCCCCAGGAACACAGTGAGTGTCCCTCTGATCCTCACTGCAAGGCAGCTCCTCGGCAGAGGGCCTGGGGCAGTGACAAACAGCACTCCCCACACACCCAGCCAGCCCTGCCCTACTGCAGGGAGCCCCTTCCACTCCTTTCAGACCTCCCTCATACAACTTTTCATAACAAATATATTGCTTTTTCAGAAACTATTCATCTTTGCTCATCTCTCCGTTATTACAGTTAGATATGCAATATTAGAGCATGGATTTACTCTGATTATTTGTCAGTTAATTCTAAGAGCCTTTAGTATAGTGGTAAAGTCAATAATTTTAGCCTTCTTAGTCCAAATAAGCAACTCAACCATTGCTTGTAACAGAAATACTGGTTTGTTGAAATCAGACTCAGGTAGTCATCAGTTTATTATGAAAGAGTTTATTTCATTTTTGCAGTGTTGCTCCTGGAATTGAATAAAAACCCCTACAGTACAATAAACAGATTGTAAAACATTGCATCAAAGCCTGGATCTTCAGTTCATTAGACTTAAAAATTCAGTCCCATTAGCTCTCTCCTTGAAGATGCTCTCTCTTTTCCACTAACCATGTTTAGCAGCAGCTTGCTCCAGCTGACCTTAATTTAATACATTTTTCACAGAAGGATTGCTTCAGGGTTCAAACATTTCTGTTGCTAACCACTGCACACGTTCTAGCACTTGGCCCTGAAGTTCTTACATCTTTCTGAGAACATTTGCTGCGCAGCACCACCATGGGAGTTATCATTTTTTAAAACATATAAGATAATTGATTTGTAATTATCAACAGGGAGAAATACCATCGCTGGTGTTTGCTAAGCTAATTGTAAAATTTATTGTTCCTTTCAAGTCTTAATGTACTGCCTCAAGTAGGCACCACTTAGGCACCAACAGGCTGCAGTAAATGGAGTGGCAGCAGGAAGCCAGGGATGGAATTTCCACTTCTTACATGATAAACGATGTTCTTTCTGACTGCTCAGCCTATTCCTGGGATTTCCAGGGGATTTCTCCCTGGGATGCAGCCCAGGTGTCTGTGCCTTGCAGCAGGATCCTGCTCTGGCCATGCTCAGCCTTGCTGGGGATGGGGTGCTGAGGGCAGGGGGGCTTTGGGGAATGAACCCACAAATGGCTCCTGGCAGAACCCAGGGTGAGCCCACACTGTGACAGCACCCAGACACACTGAGAGCACCTACACACACATACAGAGCACCCAGACACACTGAGAGCACACACACACACACATACAGAGCACCCAGACACACTGAGAGCACCCACAAACATACACAGATCACCAACACCCACACTGAGAGCACCCAGACACACTGAGAGCACCTACACACATACAGAGCACCCAGACACACTGAGAGCACCTACACACACATACAGAGCACCCAGACACACTGAGAGCACC
>NC_031780.1:19138198-19160460 GCF_001522545.3 Parus major | reverse complement strand
CACACACCCACACACTCTGAGAGCACCCAGACACACACAGAGCACACACACACACAGAACACACCCCCCCACACACACTGAGGGCACCCACAGACTTTGGGACCCCTCCTGCAGGAGTTTCCCTCCTGATCCCACCTCCACCACCTCCCCTGAGCTGTTCTATCAACCTGCACCTTCATTCTCTGGTGTCCTCTGCTGAGAGCTCTGTGATTCCAAATCCCAACTCATCTGGGAGCCCTGAATTCCTCCCAGCTAAAATCCCTCAGCATCAGCACCTCAGTCAAACCTCACTACCTGTCTCTGTCACTAACAGAGAGCAGAGGGAGTGGAAAAGGCAGCAATTAGTTGGCCCCTGAGCTGTGGAAACTCAGATCCGTGGCCATGCTTCAGTGGTCTGTGCAGCAGCTCCCGAGGGCATGGCTCGTATCCATGGTGGCCCTGTTCAGGCAAAATGTGTCATCAAAAGTACAAAAATCTCCAATCTGCTTGTAGCTTCTAGAGGTTTTGCTCAATATCTCCATCCTCTACCCTCCCAGCCTCTATTTTTTATATCAGCTAACATGTTTAATGGCCTCTTCTTTCTATTTTAGGTTCCTGGGAAGGCTGTGTGAAGAAAGGTCTCCCAGAGGATGGATTATGAAGTTTTGTTTAATTTTTTAGCCTTCTAAGAAGACTTGAGCTAGAAGTCTTAGACAAAATAAACTGTTTGAAGTTGATCACAATTAAAATTTGGAGAAAAATGCAAGATTTAGGGTTGAGTGCCCAGAAGTGCTTTTGTGTGAGTGCCTGTGTGTGCACACGTGTATGTATGTTCAGTATGAATTATTTTGGTGCAGATTTAAAAAACAATCCTTTTTTTTTTTTGCAAGCAAAGTTTGTAATTCACTTGAAATGTGATGTAGATACAGCAGATTTCAGGCCATTTTCATAAAGCATTTTTTCAATCCTAAGATCCACCTGTCTGTATCCATCCCCAAAGAAAACTTCCTTATATTTGCATGGATTATCAATAGTATTTTATGAAGAGACAGTTTTGTTTTAAAATCAAGTCTTCACAACTTCCTAAAATAAATACAGCTACATGATTTATAGACATTAGACCTTTATTAAACATGTATAAACTGGATTCTTGTTAGGAAATTAAAATTTAAGAAAAGCTAAATTAAATTCATAAATTATTCTGATCGGGCAATTTGATATTAATAGTTATTTTGTTGATATAAATGATCTCCTGGTCACTCTGGGGCTGCCATCACTTATTCTCAGTGTTCCTTCTGTATCACCAGTACCTCACTGAATTGGGAGCTCAGCACCAAACTCCCAGGGTGGAGTGATTGTAAAATTGTCCTTGTGCTGCATTTTGGAGCCCAGAGGAGCTGAGGCTGCCCCAGGGGTGGTTCACAGCAGAAAGGAAAGGTCACCATGGCCATATCACCACAGACTGGGGCCTTTTCTTGTTATTACTGCCCAGAAAATCCCCCTGGTGCTGAACTCACGGACGTCAGCCTGGAAGAAGGAGGCTGAGCACAGAGCCAAAGAGCAGCACCATCAGCACCTCCTGGCAGGAGCTTTTTCCCCCCACAAACATTAAGAGGTGGGGAGCTGTGGGGAGCAGATTCCTCCAGGTCAGCCCTTGGTGAACATCCATCCCCAGCAGCGAGTGCCCTTCGGGGCAGCGGCATCGGCTCCTCTGCAGCACCACAAGGGCTTGGCCAAACTCTGCTCAGGGTCAGGCACAGCTGGCTGCTTTATGAGCAACACCAGCTGGAAAGGGCATGAAAACCCCAGCTCTCTCCTCAGCTGCTGGGACTGGATGGGCAGGAAAGGGAAGTTAGCCAGGAGCAGTTTGTGTTCACTTCTGCGTGAGGAGCTTCGAACACCAAGGTGGACACGAGCTGAGCTGCCCCCAGAGGGGTGTCAGCACCACAGAGGGGATGGCTTCAAGGGTGAAACACCCCTGTGTGAGGATGTTTCACACCACCATCAGCCCTCTGCATAAATAATCTTTAGGAACCACTGTGGTGGGTTCTCACCAGGCTCCCCAAAAATCCAGCACGCAGCACCCAGCATGTCCCACCCCTCTGCCACCCTCCCCACTGCACCAGAACACACTGGCCTTGATGAACTACAGCCAAGGGTCAATTGAAAGGGGAATTCCACAGCACCTCATACCTATGGCCAAGCCTGCTTTCCTCTCCCTCGTTCTGAGCAGTGGCCACACAGAGCTGTGGTGCCCCAGGAGCTCAGGGAGGATCCTGCAATGACAGGGTCCCTCAGGCAAGGGAAAGTACAGATTCCAATGATTTCTACAGTGGAAAAGCAGAACAGTTTCATCATTTCAAGAATCTTGGTATGTGGCAGAAACAAAGAGACCTCACATATGTAGAGATATTCTGAAAATACCAGTACACCTACACATCTACTGGGAAGTGATGCCTCTTCTGCTTGCTGACCTTAGCACTTGGGCTTCTTCCTGCAATTGTGCCTTAAAGGCAACTTCTTGGCTGAGCAAACCAAGCAGATGTTGGACTTGATTTTACCCCTTCTTTTTTCTATTTGAAGAGCAACCACAAACTACTTTCAAGAAGGCATTTAATTTACTTATCTGTAAAGGGCAAAATATACATACAGGCTCTTTTTTTCCCACACTACTCAAGTAATGACAATGTATAACGCTACAATTTAAGCAGGTTCTTTTAAGCTTTGAGTTTTGTCTCTGTCATTCCCCCCTGTTTGGGGAGCAACACAGTCCAGTCTCTATAGGCTGCTTGAAAATTGCATAACAAGCAGAGCAGCATTCTTTTCATCCACACATATAGTTTTAAATATGATCCCACCAAGCCATTAATGTCTGCATGACAAACTAGCAACTTTAGCTGCTGCCATTAATCCCACATCTACCAGCAATTTCAGCCCCCACTCAGTACCACTTGGTGCTCTAAGTAATGATGCAGTTCAAAAGCAGACTCTGACAGCTTAACCTGCACTGACCCACACATACTTAAAAACTCTGGCTGCTGCATTGCACTGCTTGGCTGGTGCAGCACAGCTACAAAGCAAAATACTTCAAAATGTCTCTGTCAGTCCCCAGGAGACTGAAAGAACACTTGAGAACTGTTCCCACTGGCTCCTCATAGCCATGTAAATGAGTATCATCATAATCTGAACAGTTTTCACAGCAACAATTTGAAAATATTCTCTTTATAGGTATGTTTTACACAGGCCCTTTCATTCAGTCTCCTCTGCCCACTGAAAATAAACCTCACACGAATTTACAAACCTACATTTGTGCTGTCCTGAGGAACCTCCAGGTTTGTCTTGCAAAAGAGCTTTTCTGCAGATAGGACAAACTAGAACCTGCCCAGTAAAGACAATTACCAAATTATCAGTTAGAAAATCCAGATTTGAAAGGCAGCCCCTCTGCTCGCTTTCTCGGGTCCCAGGAGTTCTCACCAGAAAGGCACTGGGAAGGTCCCTGCATGTGATGCACAGGAGCACTAAAGATCAATCCTTAGCATCTTCCTCATGGTTACCAGACAGGGACAGTCGAGTTTCCTGCTGGGGAAAACCTCATGGCAAAGAGCCAAAACCCACAAAACCACAGAGAGCCACAAAACACCCACACAACATCAGAAATGTGACAGCAGACACAGCTCCAGAAATGCTTTATGTAATGGGAAAATGACACTCCAACCCCTCTGCTCCTGCAGGGCCGGAGTGCAGCTGTGCAGCACAAACCAGAGCCCACTTCAGTCATTCTCAGGCTCCTGTTCCCAGACCAGAGAGCTGAAGGGCTCAGCAGCCCCTCCACCCCCCCTGCCCTTTGGGGGAGCTGCATTTGAGCTGCTCAAACCCCCAGGGCACTCAACAGCTGAGATCCAGCTCTGCTCCTGCCACGAGCTCTTGGTCTTCCTCGATTCCACTGTCTTCAAAGCAGAAGGGGCTGAGCCCAGATGCCCTCACTCTGTGCCTCATGTTTAGATTGTACAGGTGTTCCTCTGCTCCTGACACGTTCAAATGGCAAAGTCTGGGTGACCACAAAGTGAGAACACAGCCCAGTGAAACACAAACTGTGGCTGCATTCACAGCCCCACCACTGGCTCCATCTCTGAGCAGGACACTGCCATCAGCAGCCCCAGAGCTTGTTCTTCACACCAACAGGAGCAGTTCCTGCTCTGGGTAAGCCTCTTCTCTCCCTGCACTGCACCTTCACACATAATGCTCAGCTGAACACATGCAAAAATATTCTAGAAAGGCTTTCAAGAGAAAGCTCTTATTAAAGATCCTAAACTGCACAGAGTGTGGAACAATAACACTGTCTGCCTGAAAATGTCATATCTTTGTCTGAACAGCCCAAAACCTTATGTGCTCTGAATAAAGATAGAGATGTAATTGCTTTTCTTGTTACGACTCACTTGTGCATCATAGATTTTTTAATATCCTGCAGAACACATGTATTGTGGGAAGGAAGCAGGTGACAGCAGTAAACATGTAATGTTATTTTTCTTTATGATAGATATGAGCAGAGAAGTCTAAATGATGCCTTAGGTTTTTAATAATCAACTATGGAGTCGTAGGGGGAAAGTCTGCATTTTGCCATGAGCAAAATCATTAGAACTTTAACTCCAGCCATTGTGGGAAATTTCATTCAGCTAATTGTAGCCATTAAGTGACAGGTTATGCAATGAAATGACTTCAGCCTTGTCTATACTCAAAAGCAGGTTGCTATCAGCAAAGTGGCTTTTTCTGAGAGTGAATGGGGGTGAGAAATGCTCTGTGCTATTGAAAGTCTGATGGGCTGAGTGTGAGAGGAGCCGAGCTGGGGCTTTGTGCTTTTGGAAAAAACATCCGTGGAGATGCAGCAGAGTTCTGAGAGAACTGCAGCTGCACCACCTTTGTCTTCACATACAGATATAGACACAGATATAGATATAGATTATATAGATATAGAGATATAGATTATATAGATATGTAGAAAGCCCATAAGCACTGTAAGCTAAATAATTCCTAAAATTTTGGTGAAGATTTAAAGCCACACCTCCCTACTTAGGCATTTCAGGGCCTGATGTCATAACAAACTGCAGAAGAAATAAGAATTTACATTCTTGTAGCACAGAGGCTCTTATTGTACAGACTTTCTGAAGATGATTTCTGAGAACCCAGTTCAGCTTCACACTGTCTCCTGCACATTCTCTAAACCCAAAAAAGCCCTCACTGTGGGCACCTGCCCTTTCCTGGCTTTCCAAGCCCCACAAACTGGGGTCTGTAGGAGGGAAGGGTTCAGAGGTGAAGCCTCCAGAGGGAAACCAGAAGCCTGCAGGGACAGTGTGGAAATGCCTGGGATTACCCAGCTCTGTTCAGATCATGCTGCTCAGTAGCTTCAATTGGGCCACCAGGAACCCCAGAAAAATGTGGAAGTTCTCTGGTCCACCTGAAAAAAGTTCCCACACAGAAATCACCAAAACACATTTCCATGGGTGCAGTTCTGCAGAGCCACAGCACCAAAATCCAGAGGGGGAGGAGGAGCTGGCAGAACTCAGAGCTGAAGCAACCACCAGACCCTTCCCAAAACCTGCCAACCTCACCCCAAAGATTCCCATTGCCAGCACAAGCACACAGCCCTGTCTCAAGGAAAAAAGAAACCCCTCACACTTCCTAAAGCAATGAAATAATCCAAGTCTTTCTAGGAAAAACATACAAAGCACATTAAGGTGTTATTAATTTAATTAAAACAGCTAATCAGTGTTTTGCATTTGTAAATTATGACCTCAAAATTTCTCATTATTAAACTAGAAAATCAGAAGGAAGAGGCACACCTGTATTGCCAGGGTTTAACAAGTTTGCCCCAAAGCTGAGCCAGGCCAGGGAGTGGGATCAACCCATTAATTTATATGATGATGCTTCTGGCTGTTGGAATTTCCCTCAGCTGGAAATAAATTTTAATGAAAAAGAAAGCTGAAGCAAATTCTTCTGAAACCCCCAAAGCTCTAGGCTGTTACAAATGAAAAACAGTGCTGATGAATTCAGAGTGTGATTCAATTCTAACCATATCCAGAGTGCATGAAACAAAGTGGCATTAAGATAATGTCCTGGGACAGTGTGAATTCTGCCACATCCATGGAAAGGCAGGAGCATCATTCTGGGATGCAGGTCTGAGCATAGAACCTCCAAAGGGCCTTCTACAGAATGACTCAAGTGAGGGCAAACCAAATTATTTTGTTCATCCAGTGTTGGTTTTCAATTATGTGAGGTCATTTCATGTAGATTGTATTTTGTGGTCCTAAATTCTTGTAGCTTTATCCTTATCAAAGGATATCTTATTTCACTCCAGTGATCTGAGTGATTCCATTACAGCCCTGCTGGGAGATGAATCCTGGGTGTTTCACTTGCTCAGACCCATGACTTTCACCCCTCTGCTCCATTCCCAGCTTTCCAAGTCAAACCAGAGGCTCCCAAGGCCTCTGTAGGTGATACTCAAATTTTTTTCAAGTCTACAGTAGTCCAGATAAAATCCAATGAAGTCCCTAATACTTCAGATGAAGTCCAAATAAATCCCTAATAAATTATTTATTTTCTTCTTGTGTCAGATCTTGTGGAGCCTTCATTCCTTTAATGTTCTCAACCATTCAAACTCTCCACTTCTGCTGGATGCAGACAGCAAAATCTGCCTCTTGGGATTCACTGGAAAGGTCAATCCATGACAACCTTGTCTTCAGCTTTAGACTTTTCTCCTGCAAAATCAACCTCCTAAACTCAGCCTGCCTGTGAAAGCACCAGCACAGACCCCTCCACCCACTTGTTCCCACCTGTCCATTCTGCAGCTCCACCCCAGAAATGAATAATTACAGTTTTCAGGCAGTGCCAGGTACAGAACAACAAAATCCTTCCCCATCTGTGTTAATTTTCAGCTTGTTCCCCCTCAGACTCACAATCCTCCCTGTGCTTTGCAGAGCAGTTTCCTTCCACAGATGTTCCTTCCTTGTGCCATTCTTTGTCACATTTACAATATTCTAGTCCTCTACAGTGAGCATGGAAATTTTAAGAATTAGATATGCAGGTCCCACTAAGAACAATACAGCAGTGAAAATTTCATTTTATTCGTATTTTTGGAAAACTGAAGTTTTAAAATATCTTTCTTCTCAAATGAAGATTCTTTTGACAGAAGACGTGCTGAGGACAGTGTTTCTGGCCAGAGCAAAGGCACAGGACTGGGTAAATGGGCACATCACTTGTGAGAAAAGTCCTGCCCTTGCAGATAAACAAGATTTTACAGCTCCTGTTGTGTTGCTGCATTAACTGAACTTCACCAAAAATTCTGGTCTTAATATCCCACATTCTACCTCACCAACCATGGAATTTAAAATCACAAAAAGGGAAAGCAGGTGGGGGGAGATGGGGGTGGACAGGCACAAGAAAGCAATCTTTAAATCATGGTCCCCACATTTAAACAAAGTCAAACCCCATTCTTTGCAATCAGACTGGCACGAAGCAACAGCAGTTTAATTCATTCCCAAAAAATAAAGACAAAACCTTGAAATTTAACACAATTTAATATAAGTCTGCCAAACATCTAAAGAAAATCTAGTTGAGAAATAAGAAAATCTAGTTGAGAAATTTGGTTTAAGTGCTAAGAGCTTCCTTGGCAATGCCAGAGGGAACTACAATCATTGGGGTTTAATTCCCTTGAATTTCAGAAAACTAATAATGGTTCTAAATAATTAGAAACTCTTATTACATTAAAATGCATGATACATACTGATTAGATCATATTAAAAGGAAAAGAATAATTTGAATTATTTACACAAAAAAAAGCCCTCAAAGTGAGACAAATCTATGGACCATAAAGACAAAGAAAAGAATTCCTGAGACAGTAACAGCTCATTGCACAAGTAATTTTCATAAATACTAGTGATGTCTGAATTGCACCAAATAAAGAACTTCCACCAAAAAAGATCAAAACATGTATGTACTTACTGACATAAAGTCATTTTAATGCCTTGGCTATCTTGGTTCAAAACTAATTCTAATCTAATAGATACAAGCCAATGGTTTTTCATTAAATGCAAAATATTCAGTATATTACAAATTATCCAAGGCTATAATGTGAAATGCTTTTGTGACAGCAGCTTTATTTAATATTCATCGTCAGGTTCTCAGAGGATAGACTGAGAACTAATAAATTCAGAATATATTAGTATTATAACACACTACACAATTTATATTTAGTGTTTTATACAAGCCATAATACTCAGTAGAAGGCAGGTACACCAAATACAAAAGATTAGATATACTAACCATATTAGGATATTAAACTAGAAATTAAAATATTCCTTCTGTACCCCCAGTTTAATCTGTTTGTTGACCAGGTAAACTGAGGGCAATATTTGGGGTTTTTTCCCTTCTCTGTGAGTTGTGGCAAGGCCTGTGGCCTTGCTGTGCCATGGTGGCACTGAACAAAGGCCATGACAAGCTCCAGACAATCTGGTTCCCAGCCCAAGGCACACACAGATCTTGTGCAAATTGGAAATTTCCAGCTGCCCTTTGCAGGTGTGTTCTGTGTGTTTTAGATCACATTGAACCTGTAATTGTTCCATTTGTGCTTTGCAGTGTGCATGTTGTCTGCAGTCAGTAATTTACAGAGCTGAGGAGCCCATCTGACCAAGTGTGACTAAAGAACATAAATGCATTTTGAGCAAGGATTTCTGCATTTTTCCCTGTCTGTGTGTGAGCTGCTGGCAGGGAGAGGTCAGACAGAGCCCAAGGCAGCCACGGGCTGGCTCTAAGGTGACAAACACGGTGCCAGCACCTGCCAGTCCTGGCTGTGACATCCCTGACTCCCGGCTGGCCGCGGGAAGGGATCTGAAGGGTGAGGGCTGGAGGTGAAAGCTGCTCCTGCCCCAGCCCTGAAACCCCAGCGAGGGCAGCAGGGGAGGGGATTGTGCCCCTCTGGCCCTCAGGTGAGACCCCACCTGCAGAGCTGCCCCAGCCTGGGCCCAGCACAGCAAGGAGCTGGAGCTGCTGCAGAGAGCCCAGAGGAGGCTCCAGGATGAGCAGAGGGATGGAGCAGCTCTGCTGGGAGGAAAGGCTGCCACAGCTGGGATGGTTCAGCCTGGAGAGGAGAAGCTTTGGGCTGAGCTCAGGGTGGCCTTGCAGGGCCTGAAGGAGCTGCAGCAAAGATGGAGAGAGACAATTGCCAAGGGCTGGAGTGACAGGACCCAGGGAATGGCTCCCAGTGCCAGAGGGCAGGGCTGGATGGGATCTTGGGCAGGGATTGTTCCCTGGCAGGGTGGGCAGGCCCTGGCACAGGGTGCCCAGAGCAGCTGGGGCTGCCCCTGGATCCCTGGCAGTGCCCAAGGCCAGGCTGGACATTGGGGCTGGAGCAGCCTGGGACAGTGGGAGGTGTCCCTGCCATGGCTGGGGTGGGATGGGATGAGATTTATGGCCCCTTCCAACCCAAAACCTGCCATGATTCTATGATAATCTAACCGAAAATGTCACTAAGCTCAGACACAAATATAACAGAAATCTCCCTCCAGCAGCCCTAGTACTTAAAAAATATGTATTAAACAGTAGTGGCAACATACTTTATTCTTTAAAGAGAATTATATTATTATTTGCCTAAAAAGTAAGCAGCAAGCCTGAATTCATTTACACTTGTGAAATATTCAGATGGCTGTATCAAGTCAATGTACAAACAAATGATCAGTAGTAAGTCACAGATAAATTTCTATTATGCTTGTAGGAACATAATGTATGTTTAATTAACTAATATTAAAAATTTATTATTATCACTATATATTTAATGTCTTTGGCACTGCTGGAAACTACTTAGGTTAAAACAAAAAAAAGCCAAAAAATCAAAAAACCCAACAAAACAGCACAAACCCAAAAACAAGCAACCAAAAACCTCCTCCACCCCCCAAAAACCCATTCTTGTCTCCTGCAAAATAAAAATTCCTTTGTAACTGGGACAGCAGACTTAGATCTTGTAGAACTGATGGCTTTTTATTCAAGTCAGGGGCCATCTTTTTTTTCCTCAATTTTCCACATAACTGACATCAAGCTGACTTCCTTCCCTTGGGGTGCAGATGGCTGGGACTGCTGACAATAAAATGTGGAGCACAAGGCTGGGAAGAAAACAGTCGAGATGGGTCTTGTACCAAAGGCATTAGGAAAAGGTCCAAGGAAGGGAGGTGAGATCATCCCCACACGAAGCTGTTCAGTCCCTCACGCTGATGTCCACCCCAGGTTCTGAGACAAGGGAATGGAGTGATGGGGTGGTGCTGGGCTGGGATTTGAAAGGTTTGCTGTGGTTTACAGAGGGCAGGGCTGGGGCAGCTGGGTGTGCTGACAGTGACAGTGGCAGCAGCTCCAGAGGGTCCCACCCTGAGGAAATGCTGCCACCAAAGCAGGGCTGAGCAGCTCTCAGAGCAGAGCAGAGCCAGCCTGGCATTTGGGCAGGCTATGGCTCAGCGAGATGACATTCTTTAAAACTGACACATTCCCACTTTTAACAAGCACTGGAGTGCAGGGAAGAAGGGGACATCTGCTGCCTCCAGAAAGTCTGGCTCCTGCCCACAAAGGTGCCTCAGAAGCACTTGCTGACCACTTGAGCAACTTGGCAAAGTCTCCCTGCCACTTGTCCTCCTCTGCTGAATTGCTCACTCAGCTCACACCTTTTCCTTTCTCTCTTCCTTAGAGCAGCATGTTCAGCAAGAGGAGCAACGTCAGCCCCAAAAAGAGGGGATTAAATCACAATTTCTGTCTAAGTACTGCATTTCAAGAGGAGCCAGGCCATTCCCCAGAGCAGACAGACTGCCATTACAGGAAAGCTTGGATAGTTTTTCAACTTCAGGTCGAGTTTTCCTATGACAGACCTGAAGTGGAGAGCCTCTTTCACTGCACAAAATATATAGAATTGGCCATAAGTCTTTAAAGCTCTGATGTATTCCAGTCCATTAGTTTTTACTGCTCAATTTATGTTGTATTACGAGGAGATGTGCTGAACTGCCTGAAAGTACAGATTTGCCAAACTATCCAAAAATAATCTGGAAAGCAAGAAAGTCAGGATACCAGCCAAATCATAAGCAGCATGGCCATTTTGCTACCAGTTCAGCTGGTAATAAATTTTTTAAAGCACTGTTAAATGTATCTAGATGAATTTGACTTTAAATCACACTTTCTGCTGTACATTTAAAGAACTATCGATTCAAAATGAATCACAGACAACTGGTACAGGTTCATGTGCTGAGAGAACAACTGCAACACAGACATTTCCCTGTCCTTCAGCTTTACAGCACACAATTAAGCAAGCTCCTCCACTGCCACACAGCAATTAAAAGTGATCACACAGCTTCTGGGTGAGCTCTGCAAGATGGAAGAGGGAGCTGGCAGAAGTCTCAAGGAAGTTGAGCTGGTGAGAGAAGATGCAGCATAATTACCATCACAATGCATCTTCCCACCTACAGGAGCAAAGCACTGTTAAATTAAGCTTATCTTCTGCAAGTCAAACACATGTTGGGACTTTGTATTTGCTTACTCTAAAATTTACATGATAATTGAAGTATTACCCAAGTGCAGAGGCATCCTAGGAGCAGCAGAGAGCCTGTGTGATGCTTCCATGTGAAACCCTGGCATTGGAGGTGTGAATTATTTCTGCTTCTCTTCTGTGACCATCTGATAGAGACCTGGAGGCTGCAGGGCCATTACTGTGCTGCTTTTCACCTCGTGCATATTCACTCCCCAGACTGTATCTGAGCTCTCCCCCAGTGGACAGCTCTCCCAGCCCTCTCTGGAAATCAGGACAAATTGAAAATCAGTACCAGGAGCATTTCCCAGCTGCTGGGCTGGCTAACAAACCTTCTGCAGGGCTTCACACAGCCACCAAAAACAGGCTGAGAGCAGCTTTGTGCTAATTGACCACAGCAAATCAACAGTGAAGAGAACCCACAGACAGAGGTGTGCTTAGAAACGTGTTCTGGAAGGATTTTAACTAAAAAACAACAGATTGTTATTTGAAGATGATTATATATTAAATACCTCCTCTTGGTCAGTATTATTTATGCCATTTTAGAAGTAGTTTTAGCAATCTTGCTGCTGTGAGATGCTCAAATTCATTCAAATTTAGGCTCTTCAGGTCAAGGAAATGGACTTTTAACAAGTGGCAAATTAAAATGTCAAGAGCAATCATACAGACACTTGTTTACAAGACTGTTATTGTTTTGTTTTACAGGTCCCAGCTTTGTATTTCTCAATAATTGCAGCATTAACATTTTCACCATAAAAGAAAGGTATCAGATATCATCAAAAAGTTTGTGAGACCTCGACTTAAATTGCAAAATTCTTAAGTGTGAGTCCCTCACCATTCCCAGATCTTTCACACTCAGCTATAATAGAACAAAACTCAGTAAGCAAAGTGATAGGCATCTGCATTTTTTAAAAGTGTATCTAATTGTGTCTCTCAGAGGGAAGGTGAGGCGATCACCTTCAATTCCTGCTGTTTGAAGCTGTCACCTTTCCTGGGCTGTGAAAAGCCTTTCCTGAGATTATTCATTTTCCATGCAAAAGTACAAAGTACCATAAGTACAAATCCCAATTCACAAGCACAAGATGAACACAGATTTCAGAGAACCCTGAAGCAAATGAGGCCAGTGCCTTGTGGTGTCCTGTGTGATGCTTCATGGGGATTCACAGGCTGTCAGAGCCTGTGCTGGCCCCTCAGCAATGGGAACATTGTGCCCATTGCTGAGGGTTTGAAGTGGCCTCCTTCTCCCTCTCACATGGCACAGGTGGAGGAGAGTAAGGAATTTCTCCATGGACTTCACCTGAAGTTTATTTGGATCAAAAGGAAAAATTACAGTACTGGATCCAGATCTTCATGTGCCCTTTGATTCCAATTCCTAATTAGTGGAATAGGATGAGAAATGATAAATATCCTCCTTTAGTATGTGAATGGGAAACACACAACACAAGCTTTATGCTACAAGAGAAAAGGAACTGCTCTGTTCTTTACAGCTCCCATTGCAATGTAAATTCAAGTGGCACCACAGCATCTCTTCAGTGGGAGGGCTTCAGGAGTTAAACAGTTAACACCTTTCCTGACAGATTTGATTTCCAATCCTTTCTAGGCAGAGATAAAAGCACTAAAATGCCCTGTCTCAATGGGGACTTTGCCTTGTGTCACTCGTGTTTATAAGAAATGATTACACACCTATTTTAGGGGAGGTAAATCAAAGCAATTCACTGCACTTGGCTGTATTGGAGGAAATGTTTATGGGATTATCTTCAAAACATACAGGTGAGGCTGAAACTCTCATTAGGATCTCACTGCAGGGTACTCCAGCCCTGGAAACAACCCTTTTACTTTTGAACTGAGGCAAAGGCCCCACAACTTCACTGCTGCTGCTTGCCTGGGTAGGGATGAGCAGCTGTGATGGAGGTGGAAAACATCCAGTGCAGTTTCTGTCCCTCCCTGCTGCTTGAATAATGCTCAACATTCATACAGAGAGGGCTGGTTTCTCTGTTTCAAATCTATATATACAAATCCTAAAAAGTAAATAAAATCCCACTAAGACAACATGAGATTAAATATTTTCATTTAACCAAAACCCCTATTCTCACCTATATTGTTTCTTCAGAAAATAAAACACAGCAAAATGCTTTGTAGCTTTTGATGAACAGGTACTATTTTTTATTCTATGATTCTTTTAAAGTTTACTGTACACTGGTGCTTCACATTTTACAGTGCCCTGCCTAAGCAATCCATGTCCAGGGGTTCTGATTATTCCAGTTAATAGCTGTAACAGTGACTAGGAGCAGACTCAGGCACTTAGCTCTCAAACAATACCTTCACAGATCTCTATGTTTCACTCAGGGATTTCAAAACATCAAAAATACTAATTTTTACAACATGCCTATTTAACTAATTCTGGAGAAGGGAAAAATTGAGACAGGGAGGTCAAACAAGTCCAGAGGAAAGTAAAATTCAAGCCTCAAAGCCGTTGCATGAGTCACACAATTCCAAATACATTGTGGGACATTTAAAGGTATTACATTTAGTCTGCCAAAGACAATTCAGGCACCCACAGAGAATAAGCCACAACACATCCTCTGTGTCAGTTCATTCTTAAAGCCTCTTTAATTTGCAGCTCAGTCACATCATAAACTCCACTGGCTGCCTTAGTATCCATCAGGCCAGTGTGAGAGCAGATCAGGGTTTAGTTTTTCACCAAACCTGTCATTATGTTCTAATAAACTAATGTTTATTTCAGATGTAGCTGCTGAAAGTAGGTCCTGAGCAGGCATTCAATAATCTCAGAGAAGCACAGGTTTGTATTATTGGGTTTGGATGTCACCACTGACTTCATTTGAACAGAACTGGTGTCACAGCACCT
This sequence comes from Parus major, assembly GCF_001522545.3. Classification (NCBI taxonomy): domain Eukaryota; kingdom Metazoa; phylum Chordata; class Aves; order Passeriformes; family Paridae; genus Parus; species Parus major. The sequence goes on along the minus strand of NC_031780.1, from coordinate 19,146,067 downwards.
GAGAAGGGTAAAGGAAGGCAGCTCTCCCGTTTTCCCACACTCTTTTCCATGCCCTGAGGTGAGCACACCTTCCTGGGGCAGATGAAGTGCAGGACAGAAAGCTGATAATGCAAAGGGGCTGAGGGTCTCACCTGCCTCTGAGGTCACTGGGAGCTGAGACACCCAAAACAAGATCGAGCCCAAAAACATTCCCAAGCCAGGATTTCAGGAAAAAAACCCAATTCCATCTCTCAGACTTATTGAGGAATTGCATTGTCTTGTTTAAACAGGAACCTCGGGGAGGCTGTTCCTGCTGTTTCAATGCCTGCTGGGGACTCACAATGACATCAATTAAGGAGAAACTTGGCAGGACCTGATCTGTTAATTTTATGCCATTTACATCCATTCTCTCAGCAATGCCAACTGTCAGCATTTGAACTGTTTAAGTTCTTCTCCTTCTGTCTGCTGCACAGGATTGCAGAAGGTTCACTGTGGAAGGAAGCCTGTGCAGCCATTGTCACTCCAGAGTTCCCCACTCCAGAAAATGTCCCTGGCACCACTGCTGTTAGCTCTCAGGAGCACACACTGCTGTCCCCACTGCATCTGGAATTGCCAGAATTACTGGGCTTGTACCCAGACAATAAAAGGGGCTACACATTGTTTCAATGAATCAAACTCCTTAAGGAGATTGGCACGGCATCATTTGCCTTCATTTGCATTTTTTATCTATTTCCTGCTGCTTTGAGAAAAGCTGCTGCAGGTATACTTGGAGCAGAACTAAATTACAATCCTAAATACAGTAAAAAATCTGGGAAAAGGTTTCTGTGACAGTCATGGGCTGCCTGGTGATGGAATTACATCCCATATCAATCTGCAAATCACCACTGGCATCCACCAGCCTGAACAAATATCCCATGGGATCACTGCCCAACCTCCCCTGGTGCTCACCCTGCAAAGGGCTGCTCCCACTCCAGGCACAGGACAATCAGCTCTGACCCAAGAGGCCAGACTTTCCACAAATCCAGATTTAAAAAGGTTAAAACTACACTTTCACTAATCTCAGAGCTCAGTATTTCTGCCTGTAACAGCTAAAAGATAAACTAGAGATAAAAGTGCATGTGGGCTTAAAAACTCCACAAAAATAAGTTTGTATTTCTTCCTTACCTTTGCTATTCCTCAGGATAATTGATCATTTACTTCTTCTTGGGTATTTCTAGCTCTTCACTTTAGTTCTTTCCTGTTTTCCACCTTTTCCTTCCTATCTCTATATAATTTCTCTAGTTTCCCTGTTCTTTATCCCATAAGGTTCTTTCCCTTTTTTTTGTCCCGCTCTTCCTCATTTTTTCCTCACATTCTCCTTAACCGATTGTCTCTCCTCCCTCCTGCACCCATATACTCAATTGTTCCTCCTTGTTCTTCATGGCCACAAATCAAAAACACCAGACATGTAAAAAGGACACCAGACATTCCCAAACCATTCATGCAAACATCACATTTCCCATTTTCTCTCCAAACCTCTGTTTTCTTCTTTGTCTTCCTCAGCTAGGAAGTCACTCTCTTCCCTATTACTATAAATACTTTTATCCATTCAGATCAATTTACTTCTACCAGCCCAAAGCTCTTAAACTATTCAGATCTGGGGTCAGGGAAGGTGGATTTTGAAGGGCAAGGTTTGATTCTGTTCCACTCACTGTCTGGATTCTATTAGGCCTTCACCCAGTCTCACACACAGAGACACCAAATAAAATTTGGGAAGCCTGTTTCTGTTTCAGAATTTGCTCTTTCCAGGAAGGTGGCTCAGTCTAAACCCACTTCTTGGTACATAAAAGTAAAATACACAGCTGAGTCCTTTGGCAGCCACTGAGCCCTGCTGATGCCATTAAAGAAAACAGGTATTTTCCCATTTATTGTCAAGTGTACATTTAAGCCAGACACTGAAATACTGGCTGGGAACTGTCCAGTTGGTTAAAGACAGGCATTAATTGAATTCTTGTTCCTCTAATGTGGGAGATAAAATGGGTGCTACTGGCCATACAGGATGGGAAGAATAAAACAGTCTCCTCTTGGGCTCAGAATATTTGGAAGGCTCTAGTGGACACTGAAATGTAACTGCCTGTAATTTGCCCTTCTCATTAGGGACTGTAGCATCAGTTCTGGTAAAGTGAAGTCAGTGGCAACTTCCAAACCCAACAATCACAGCCTTGTGATCCTCTTAGAATATTAAATGCCAGATCAAGACCTACTTTCAGCAGTTCTCACAATGGTTGTCACAGTGAAAGAAGAGATACAGGGGTTTCTATTAGAGAAGTTTTTGTGTTGACCTTGTATCAAAAAATTGCCCTGTATGAAAAAGGGCCTAATAGCCTGCATTGAAAAAAGGGTAAAAATATCCCAGGCTCAGTTTTAAAATATTCAATATTGACAGTATTTCTGCTTACACACAGGATTCCTGTTACAGGTGGTTCTCAGCCAAGGACACAAAGGCAGGAGGATGCAGACACTGGAGGGCTGTGACAGCTCCTGGTGACACAACCACTGCTGGGATCCCCTCCTGGGCAGCCAGCACAAGGCAGGAGCCAAGGGGAAAGAGAGAATGAGAAAGGAAAAAGTGAAATAACTTCTTAGGTCAGCTGGGTCAGAAGCTGTTCCAGGAGCAGGTCAGAGGAGCCTGTCGCTGTCACCATCCCCATCCTCACACTCAGCTGCTCCCACTGCCCCCACACTCCCTCAGCCCTGAGCTCAGAGCTCTCCCCAGGACTCCTTTGTGCCAGAAGCAAGAAGTGTCTCACAGAGAGACTTTTTTCTTCTTTTATTTTTTTTTTTTATTTGCTGCTCAGAAAATTGAGCCACATTCCATGCTGGTTTTACTGTTCCTACAATGACAAATTACATGTTCACGTCTGGAAGGCTACATTTTGTACAGTTCTGTTTCACACAGACAACCTGTTTGAAAAGCTGTCAAAATGCATCAATAACTTACCATTATCTCCCCTGCAGGAAGTATCAAGGTACTCACAGAAGTCAGCATCTTAATGTACGATAACTTTCAGGTGAGTTAAGGGAGGAAAGTGGCTATTAAGACACCATATTTATAGCATAAACCCTTAATGATTCAGCACAAAGCTTCAGCACAAAGCAGAATTTAACCTGCAGCTTTTAGCACATCACCTAAAAATTCATCTAGTTCAATTTCACTAACTAACCAACTTTTATCATCAATTCTGGCAAATTCAGTTTGCCCCAAACATGAGAACTCCAATCTGGGCACATCCTGACTTGTATTTAAAGGAGCATCTCAAACAAGAATTTACTTCTAGAGTCAATAAAGCCATTGCATTAATCCAATTTCACAGATGCAGACAATTAATTGCTCTAAGGAAAAATGATTTTCCAATCTAATGGTGAACTAAATAAGCCTCAATCTCAATTGTCCACGATAAAAAATATTTGGTCCTTGTAGCTAATTAGCAATATTTACTTGTTATATCAGGAGAACACATCATGGAGTGGCTAAAACCCATTAGATAGACTTTTATAAAGTCAAAGTCACAAAGTATCAGAGTAGTTTCCACATTTTCATGACTTTGACCACAAAAAATGTGCATGTGAAGTAGTCAATGGGCTGTAAACATTTCTTAATGTCTGTCCCATAAATATTCTGAGTGTGCCTGGACAGGTGGGAGCCCCCTGACCTCCAGTGCTGTCATGGATTAACTCAGGTGCTTTGCAGCACTGCCACCACCACTGGGGGATTTCCCAAACACAAGTTGCAATTATTTTTAGAAAGCATGTATAAGGTAGGAATCAGTGGGTTTTGTCATGATTAAACCTTCCAGATTTTACTGTCAGGTCATTTTCCATCAGCCCCTCCAAAATCCAATTGCACTCCCCATGCTGAGCTTGTGCTCTCACAGAAAGCAAAAATGGCACCACTCAAAATGGTTTGTTCAGACAATTTTATGAGTTCATCACAGAAGTTTCCTGTTACTGCAGATTGGTGGCAGTGGAGCAATGAACCTCCAGGGATCTTCTCTTGTCTGAAGCAAACTGATTCTGGGCTTTTTAAGTAAGAGTTTCCTAATCAGAGTAATTGAAGACTCTAAAGTGCATCAAGGAATCATCTTTTTTCTTTTGCCCCCATTATATTAATGTCTTAAACAATGATTTTTAATTTCCCCCAATTAATCCTTGATATAGAACCAAAAGTCTTAATTACAGTCTGGAAAAAAAAAAAAAAAAAAAAAAAAGGAAGATACTGCTGCTGGTTTTATCATTTGCATAAAGAAGAATAAGTCTCAAAACCTGGTGAAAATATTGTTTTGTATTACAGACATTACAGAATTCTGCTGGGAATACATCACAGTGATACCCAGGCAGGGAGAACTGCATTTCAGCAGGCTTAAATACCAAAGAGTCATTTCCCTGCTTTGGTGCCCACTGTGGCCCAGAGTGCTCCCAGTCATTCAGTGGCTGATGGAGCCTTCCCAGAGCTCTCTCCTCACACAAGGAATATGTTTTGTCATTTTTTAGTGTGGGAGGGAGATTAGGAACCTTATGAAGAAGCCTGGAACATCTCTTTGGGAGGCAGAATATCTCAGAGCTACAGCAAGGGCTCACTTTGATTCTTTTGTAAAAGCTTTCAGTCATCAGCCAGTAGAGTTTGGGAAATGTCTGACTCTGCAAGGTTTCATTACCACCAAAAATTCCAGTCCCCTCAGCTGATGGATCATGCCTGGCAATTTATAGATATATTTAGAGGAAGTTTGCTGCTCCCATTTTTTATGCCAAATGTGGTTTGTCTCTCACCTGCCCATCCAATATCTCTCACCAGGCAGGTCTTTCATTATGCAGAGCATTCCTCTGGGACATGATGCTCCTTGTAAGCCTGAAAGAAACAAATGTTGAACAGATTATATTATGGGCTGAGTCTTGATGTTACTTCAGATGTTGATAACCCTGAAAGGATATATTTGCTGGATTAATTTCCTGTAGTTTCTGGGTTACTCTTGCCTGTAATATTCCTGGCTGTAATACACCTGGACATGACTTTATCACCATGAGCTGCCTGTGGGACCCCAGACCTCCCTGCCCCTCTGTGTGTGACTGGGAATACAAACACTCCTGCTTTTCTTTCAATGCATCTTCTAACAAACATTTAAAATGGAGAAATTCAGCATTACCTAGAGATACATCATGCTGTCTTCTTCTATTTAACTGAGCAAAAGGCTCCTTCCATTGCAAGGGTTTAAGCCAGGAAAGCATCACTCTTCATTAAATTTGAATTCCTGGGTTATATAGTCACGGTGTGACCTTGCAAACACACATTTTGCACTTGCCAGACACATCCCAAAGTTTTGCCCCTGTGATGAATGGCACAGTTGATTCATAACCTGAGCCAGCTCATTAAACCAGCCCAAAGCTAAACATTTGCAACAGCCTAATCAAACAGCTATAAATTCCACCTGCCCTTAATTGTGGGTGTAAATCTGGAGCACCAGGCTCTGGAGGCAGCTCAGAGGAAACTCCAGTGGAAACAGCCCAGAGTAAAACTGGCAATTCCCTCTCTCACAGAATCCCTGATCCCACCAGGAAATAAAACAACTCTGCCCTGAACATTCTATTCATTTTCTCTGTTTAGACTGCACCATATCTGCTTATGTTTAATGTCAACATGGTTTTATTAAATACCTGCTTTGTGCTCTAAGGTTTTATTTGCTTTATGGTTTCTGTTTTCATCTTTTATTTTTCAGGGACACTAGTGCAGGCTGGTCTCAGTAATTATGCCCACCATTCTTTACCCTTTATTTTTTCTCCCAACAAAACTCTAAAACATTTTCTTTTGTTAGCACAAATTTGAAAGCAAGATAAATAAGTATATATAAAGTAAAAGTACATGACTATTTTTTTTAGCAAGGATTTATTGAATTCTTCCAGCAGATATTAACTGTATCTGTCAAGTGATTTGCTTTAACTGTTGGTAGGTGTAGAGACAGAGTTTAATTGATATCTGAACGATAAAAATCAATATGTTTTAGGATTCAAAGCACAAAAACAAATGAGGTGTTTCCACTGGCTTGTGGGAGGTTGCAACTATGACACAGCAAACACTGGAAGTGAATGTGGATCAAGTAAAGAAAAATTCCTGGGGTTCACACCCAATTCACCTCAGCTTTGTGGGGCACTTAGGGATTGATCTCCAGCACTACATTAAGGACCCCACCAACCCTCCCTGACGGCACCAGAGCCCTCCTTGAGGAGCAGGGACAGCTCCAAGAGCTGCAGGAATGTTGAGAACATCAGGAACTCAGGCCTGATGAGGGGTGAGAAATGCACATTCCCATGCCAGGGCCAGCTCAGTGGGCTGGCCTTGCTCCAGACACCTTGGCTGAGCTACCAGAGGACAGCCAAGACACTGCTGCTGTTCATCCCTTCCTTCCCAAAAATAGGAGGGGAAAAATGCTGACCCAGCAGTCAAAACCTACAGGTCACCATTTTACCTCCAATAGAGTTAAAAGACTTTGTCTACTGAAAGAGCACTGAAAAAAAAAAAAAAGAGATATCAAGAAGAAAACAAATTAAGTTAAAAATAAATGCTATTAAATTAATAACTCTGAGTGAAATGAACTAACAGCTCTGCTGCTGTTATTAATAGGATGAAGTAATGAGTAATGTTCTCAAAAGATGAGAGAATCTCATGTCTGTAAGCTAGTGTGTACCTCAGTGTTAAACTACCATAACTTCCCAGAGCCATGGAAAAAAACAGCAAGAGCAGTGTTTACTTTAAATTCTGAAATACAACTTTTAAGAGATCCTATTCCCTGGGTTTGATGGGGAACAAGGAAAAATAAAAACCCAGAGTAAAAAATAAACCAGCTAAAAGGCATCCATAGTTGACAGCAAGAAGAAACTAAAGCAGAACAAACTCATATTCACAGCACTCTGATGTTCTGGCAGTGAAAGGATGAGCCCCATTAAACCACAACATCAGTATCAAAGGCAATGAGCAGAGGTTGCAAGAGGAGCACAGAAGAAAGAAATGCATCTCCAAAGGATTCCTGCCAAGGAGGTGCCAGCTCTCTCCATGCACTCACTGCCCCAAAATTGAATAAAATACGTGGAAATCATTATGTTGCAAAGAGTGGTGAGGTAATTAGGTGATTCTATCATACAATGCTGCTTCTTACAACATTGAAAATTAGAAATGTCCCAATGCCACAGCTGAGGAGACAGGCAGAAAGACAGAAATTCATGGGAAGATGGAGTACTGGCATTTTCACTCAGAGCCTATAAAACCTTCTTCTTTCCTCTTAGTTCCTGTCTTCCCTCTTAGATAAACAAGGTAAAACTCTGTGGAGTATCTGCCTCATCCTGAATTCCTCATGTGGCCCAGACTCCCATCAGCTGCTGGAAATGCCTGACCCTTGTGGGCAAACACACAGCCAAGGGCAGAGCTGCAGCTCCCTGACAGACCCAGATCATCAAACAGATCTCAGCCAGGCAGTGGAGAGGAAAGGAATTTAAAAAACCAACAAAATCATAACAATTTCAGCAATTGTGATCAAAACAAGCAATAAAATTGATAAAATTTTAAATTTAATTGATAAAAAACTAAACTAAAATATTTTCACCACCACAGTTGCTTTTTTAACATTATTGTTTTCCATACAGTTATTTTCCATACAGTGCACACACAGGCATGAATTACTAGCTAATTAAGATGTGTTTCCTCTGTCTGACTAACAAGGACCTAACCTGCACATCTTTCAGAGGTCTGCACTGGAGGGAAGCCCCAGCTCATCCCATGCCTGCAAATCAAACTGTGCTGGCTCAGAGTGGCTCAGTGTGAAAGGCAGAATTCCCACATCCAGCCCTCTGAGCCAGGACAGCCAG
>NC_031780.1:19127240-19137769 GCF_001522545.3 Parus major | reverse complement strand
CAGGACAGCAGGCAGAGACAGGCAGCAGTCACTTCCTACTTTCACAAAGCACCATCATCTTGAGAAGAGACAGCATTCTCTAAAATCCAGCTGAACAGTGAATGAGACACTGCCTGAACACATCAATCCCAGCACAACTGCAGTCCTTAAAACATTGCATCAATTCAAACAACCACCACCAAAACCCCCCACCCTGTTTCCCTTGCTCCCCTGGGGTGAGGAAATGAAGCCATGAGAAGAGCCCTGCCCTGAGCATGCAGAGCATCCCCAGGCCAGCCAGCCCAGCCCTGGCTCAGCTGTCCCCAGCTGTCACCTGCCTTGGAGCACCAGGCTGGGAGTGGAGTTCACCTTCCAAGGGACAGAAAACCCTGATTCATTGCTGCATGTCCCTCTGCACAGACTGACAAAGGTCCTCCTTGCCCTGACACCAGCTCCCTGGCCATCTCCTTGGCTGTACAAGGAAATTTCCAGTGTAAACTCACAGTCATTATTATCTCATGCTCTGACTTTAGCACCCTGCCTTTGGCTGACCACACCAGGAGGACTTGGATGCCCAGGTAAAATGACCATGAAATATCCTGCTGCTGAAAGTCCCAGCTGTACCCAGGTATCCCTAATGTGGATATTTTTCTGTCTGAAATGTACCAAGGCTTTTAGAATTCCAATGTTTGTAGCATGGCCCAAACTCTTAGAGAGGGCAAGAATGCAGGAGCTCACTGTTTTAACAGCTGCAGCCAGATAATCAAAAATAACTGGGAAAACAGACATGCCAAATGAACAGCCTCTGGGTGCTGGGAAAGCAATCCATAGGCTTTGCAAGGAATTTTCTTTTGGCTTATTGCCAAGTAGAGGTCTCAGCATCGCTGTCCTGGGGCAGGATACCCATCCCCATTCTGGCATGAGGTGCTTTCAGCCCCTCAGCAGCTTTCTCATCTGCACAAGGCTGAGCTGCCCTTCCTTGCTGGCTGAGGAGCACACCCATTCCACAGGGTGTTCCTGTTTCTCCCTGGCTGCAGGGGATGCTCTCCTGGACCCTCCTGCACACCTGAACACTGCTCAGCCCTCTGCTAATGGCCACAAACAACAGCTGAGTGGGACCATTCAGTGCATTCAGCATCCAGCAGAAAAACCCCAAGGACAGGGAGCAGAGCCATAAAACAAAGAAAGGTCAAGGCCCTGCTATGGGCTCCAGACACCACCAGGTAGAACTTTCTGGTATTTCCCTTCTGGAAATACCCTTTTCCCTCACACAGGGTGACTTTGAGATCTCAACAGTGAGCAGAAAATAGGAACAGCCCTTGGGGCTGAGGGGAGAGAGAAGGGGTCAGGACATCCAGGAACAGCAAAGCAGGAGCAGCTACCTTTTCCTGAGCTTGATGTGCTTTTGATATTTCACTTTTGATAGGTTTTGCATATCCCCTTCACTGGGCAGAGTGAAGTGAGGAGCTGCATTTAAACACTAATTCATTTTCCTCCCTGATGCACAGCCCTCTGCCTTGGAATTCACCACCACCACCTCCTCCCTTTGGGAAGTGCCATCCCATCCAGGCAGTTTGGAGGTCTCAGTCCAAGAAGGTGTTTTTGTCTGTACTCACACCAGTGCTCTCCATTTCACCCCTTTTTACAGCTCCAGTCAGCACAGGCAGCCTTGAACAACACAAAGAACAGAGAACATAATGCCAGGGCAGCTTTGAAATCCAACTTTCATCTTCTCTACTCCAGTGTAACAATCTGGGAAATCTGCCTACACAAAACCTGATGGCCCCACTCCAAAAACCATGGAAGAGCTGAGCAGATCACTTCATCCAGAGCAGGGACAAGGCAAGGTCAGGATCTATTGATGGCTCCTGTTCAAAGAGATGCTCACATAAGGCAGCACTCTTAAATTAGAGAGTCTGGGGGAGCCTGGGGCCCTTGGTCACCTTCAAACACATTCCCTTCCAGGGGAGTGGTAAATCTCAGGGTCCTGGGGATGGGAGGTATGAATGATTGCCCATAAGCTGTTTGGGGTGTTTGAACAGGTACTTAAGCACTGAATTGTGGTTTGAGTTATGTCTGGGCACTTCAGCTCTCACATCCATGGGCTGCTGCCGTGGCCAGAAGGTGTCATATTTATTGAGCATATGCAGTCAGTCCAAAATGCCCTGGATATGTCACTGCTAATTCATCTTCCCATGAGGTCTAAATAAGCCCAGGCCTTGAGAGACCTAGATTTCATCCAGCCAGACACAATTTGGTGTCCAAAAGTCCCAGATCCTGTATGATGGATCTCAGATCTCTCCAGACCAGGAGTCCAAGCAGAGAAAAAGAAACAGGTGAAGAAATTCAGGCAGAGGGCAGCCCCAGGGACCAAGCCCAGCAGAACCACCACAAAGAAAGCTGTAGCCAACCCAGGCCAAGGGGTGATTGAAAATGAGGATTTGTGGACTTGGACCCAGCACAGGAAGGACAATTTATCTGCAAAACTCTGTTGGTGCTGTGTAACACACCTGCCACCTTCAAGGCTGAGCATCTGCATGAGAGCACATTCCAGAGGGCACTGGCAAGACCTGGCCTCTCTAACATGCTTTACTGTGGACTGTTCCTGTCTTGTTCAGCTCTTCCTCCCTTTTGAAGCCAGAAAAATCCTCCCCTGTCTCCCCTTTTAGTCTCCTTCTTTCCCTCCACAAATGTCTGTCACAGATTCTTTCCAGCTGTTACCCATTTTTTTCTGGGAAGATCAGGAGATCCATCCACAAACTCATCTCCTAGAAAGAGAAACTTGCCTTTCTATTTTCTTGCACTGAACAGATTTTTCCACTTTGTCTGGGGACTTCCAGGCAGGCACACAAGTCCAAAATATTCCCAGATGCACCTGAAATCGATGGGGTAGCAGCAAGGTCTCCCTGGGTAGATTTCCATGCCAGCAGTACTAAACACACACCATACCTGCCTGGCCTGCTAATAACCACTTCATCCACTCCCTCCCTGGTTTGCCCTGAGTTTTGCTGTTGTTTCCCCACTGCTGAGCTGATTCTCCCCAGTGGATTTTGGGGAAATGATGGAAGTGCAGCAGCACTGCCCTCCAGGCTCAGGACCCTGCGGATCCCACACAAACCCAGCGGCCTCTGGAGAGCAGATCAATGCCTGAGAGCAGGTTTTTGTGTAAAAGCAGTATGGATTCTTTCTTGCAATGGATTTTCCCATCAGGTTTGTGCTGGGCTGCTGAGTAAAACACAGCAAGCTGGTTTCTCCTCCTTGCCATGGTGTGCAGATTGATCTGCCCCAAGGTAAAAGGTATCAGGTGGTGCCATGGAGGCTGCAAACCTTCCTGTCACTTCAAGGTTTTAAGTGTTGGGGGTTTTTAGATCTGTCTTAAAAGAAATAGTGATATTTTCCTATACCCTTAGTGAACATAAAAGAAAAGGAAGAGGTAAAAGAGCCAAACAGTTTAGGAAGAACCAGCAGGAGTCAACGTGACCACACACCCAGCAAGTCCAAAGAGTCATTTCAGCCCTATCACTTTTACAGCTGATTAAAATTGAAAACACGCTGCTTAAATCTGCTGAATTCAATATTTTGCTTTCTCTTCCTGAAATGGGGAAAATTCAGATGTCAGCCAAGACAACCTGAGGCACTGTATATAAAGCTGCTCTGCTTGGAGGTGCTCTAATCCAGACTTTCTCCTGTAAGACTCCTCAGTTAGACAGAGAGAATGACCCAAAAGCAGGACACAGTTTAATTGCCTGACCCAGGGCCAGCTGACCTTTCCTCAGCCCACTGCTTGGCCAGCCAATGTTTTTTGGCATCAAAAAAGACTGAATTGTGTTTAGTCACTTTTTATTTTCCTGCCTGAACACTGTGTTTGGCCATTGAAGGACAGAACAACACACAGACCTGATGCCACAAAATTCCCCAGGGTATTCCCTCTCTTCAAGTGGAGAATTGATATGAATAGCAACGAGGTTCTTAGAGAAAAAAATCCTCCCTTCCTGTAAAGTACACAAAATCAGAAAGGACCATATTTTTTTTTTACTTTTTCTCTGAAAATTATTTATAAGAATAAATTTACAAGAACAAACCCAAGTTTGCTCTAGAATGGAATATTTCAAGCCGTGTTCAAGGTACAATTCACTATAACTTAATAATTTTAGTGCATTCAACACTCTCTTTGAAACCAAAATAAAGAAAAAGCATATGAAATATGCTTTGAACTGCCTGTATTTCCCTTATTAACAGCATATTTTCCATGCCTTATTTATCCTTTCTGCTGGCATATCTGCTGCAGAGCTTGAATCAAAGTAAAGCTATATTCTTTTTATTGCCAATTTTGACTGGATTCCTGATAATAAACCATTAAAATGACAAGCAAGTATATAAAACAAGTGGAATCACTGATGCCTATGTATCACAGTTCTTGACTATAATAAGCACATCTCTCCTCTTTCTCTCTTGTCTTACATCTGAAAAGGACTTTTTATTTTTTTAACACAAGTCATAATTCAAAATTATCCTACTTAGGTATCAAATCACATCTACAGCTAACTCTTTTTGGAATTTTATACTATGTTTTTCACAAAATGAACTGAAGGCAGAACTGGTGCTCCTTTGGGTAAATGCTCATTCCATTTCTCTGTTCCTAGACTACTTTAAATTACTCCAAGCTTAATGAAATTTAATGCTGAAATATTTTCTGAAAGAAATTAAATGTCCAGCAAAACTGTCAGTTTTCAATATGAATTATTGGTCAATGCTAGGGGAAGCTTCTTCATGGATCTGTGTTCCCTGGGGTCTGTGCAGGCTTTATCTCAGCCCTGTCACCTCTCCAGCTGCCACTACCAGGTTTGCTTCTTCCAAATTTTGATCACATTATTGAGGTTGTCACATAAAAATCTCTTGCATCAAGCCAAGAGAAACATTCAATTCTTTTTACTGAGCATTACCTGCTGAGCTGGCAGTACCAGCCCTGCCAGAGCAGAACATGAACTCAACACCTCCCCAGGCATCCTCAGGCTTTCCAGTCCCTTTAACTTTTCCTGCCAGAGAGACTGGAACCCAAAGCCCCAAAATGCATCCCTTGAGCCAATCCAGGATGCAGCAATTAGCACTTTTTGAGAGAAGTCCTTGGGAGTCTTCCTAACATGGGATTTCTTTTCAATCCCGTGGAAAATGAGGGCTTTCCCAGAATTACACCCATCTCAGGATGCTGCACTGCAGGCTCCTTGTCCAGCTGAGCCTTTTGGGCTGCTCTTAGAAACACCCTGGGGGACTCACTCCAGCTGTGGAAAGAACAGATTCATTTAGGCAAATAGAAAAATGTCTTCAAAAGAATTCATTATCTAAATTAGAACCTAAATTGATTTGCTTTGAAAGTCCTTAAAGTGTCATCCCTTGCACTGCCCAAGGAATTTGGGCCGAATTCTCAGCACCATAAAGGAATTCATCCCAAGTGGCTTTTCATCAGCTGGGAGGTCTCAGACCTGGAGCACTGAAGAGTAAAGGATAGGCACACCCATTTTAAAACTTGCACCCCTGGCATTCATGTGCTGCCTTTGTTTCTCTTAGAGAAAAATCCCAGAAGTTGAACAAGATTCTTGATTTCTGAAATTTCTCTGCAGAGAGATCATATTTGTAGAACCTTCTGGTAATAATCTAGAGCTTGCAGAGTTTTGTTTTAAATTTGTTATTGCTTCCAGTCTTCACTTACAATCCTGTAAAGATTGTAAGTCATTGTCATTTAGCAACCATCATATTTATGTTTCTCAACAGAACAAACCAAGCCACTCACCCAGGCTGAGCTCAGGCTGTCCCAGCCCAAGGCTCTGCAGCAGCACCACCTGGGGATGCTCCCCTTGGCACTTCTGCTCCTGTTCCTCCTCCCACAGACCTCGGTGACCTGACCAAAGCTGCCCCAGCAGCCCCTTCCCACACCCCAAACTCCAACCAGGGCTTGGGGAGCTGCCCCAAGTCTGGCACTGCCTGGGGGTTCCCAAATGATTTCTGATTTTCAAACCTGCTTTTAGTGATATGAATCTCTGGAAGATGTGTAATTGTACAGAGGAAGAATTAGGAAACATTTCAGCAGCTCAGAGGCACCTAAAAATGGCTCTGTCTACTTCATCACATTTCAGTGGGCTCTGGACAAGTCCAAAAGCCCTGCTGGATAAAAGCCCAGTGACTCCAGATTGGACCTCTGGAATAGACTGACCAGTCTGAAAACATGACACAGAAATGTTAACTATGCTTAAAATACAAATCATAAGAAGGATTTGATGCCAAAACTTACAGCATATATAAAGTGAATTAAAACATCCTGTTCAGAGTTCTACAAGACACCTTACTTTATTCCTCTTACCAAATAAAATCTGTTTGAGCCTATTCCTGCTGTCCCTAAATCCAAAGGAAAGAAAGAGACACTCCAACCCAGCTCCTGACCTAACCATTACAGAGAAATTAGGTTATACATGTTCTTGCCCCTTGAAAATACAGATTATCTTCCACTTAACAAGCTTTGAGCTAAAGTTTACCTTCCTGTGGGAAAGTCTTTTCATTGCCAAAACTTATTTCAGAGAACAATCCTATATTATAAATCAAACACAGCTCATCATTCCTAAAATACTAAGTTTAGAGATGTACATCCACTTTCCAGCTGCCAACAAGCCAGAGACACCATGAAGGTACATTTAGGGTTAAGTGAAGATCTTGAAGATGGTGGAGACAACAGACTGATAACTACATTTGAAATGCTCAGGATTTTTTAACCAGGTATGTTTTTTTAACAATAAATTTTAAATTCCCTTCAATTGGGATGTCCTTTGCCTCAGTTGCTCTTTTGCTCTGTGAACTTTCAGAGCTCACATCCTGCAGCTCTTCTGCTCTGCCACAGAAACAAACAGAAAAAATCTGAAATGTGAGACAAGCTCAGAGTGCAGAGCACCGCAGCAGATGGTTACAAAGAGACAGCAAAGCTTACATGAAAAGGAATTTGGAAGCAGAGAAAAAAGGTTCACTGCTGCTTCCATTCAAGAGGAAATCAGGGTTCCCTCCTCTCTTGAACATGCTGAGATCAATGTTCAGTTTGTTGGGACTTACAGAAGCGCTCAAAGGTGGCCTCGCTCCCTCTGTCGTGGAACCAATTTACCGTGAATATCACTCAGAGATGCTTCCAAAGCTTTGTCATTTCAGAACTCAAAATACAATTTAAGGGGAGTCCCAAATTAATGTGAGTGAGACCTTTAAAGTCAGCTTTATGGTTTCCAAAAGAACTGGTTTGTGAAATGGAGGGGCGAGGCAGGGGACACACAACAAGTGCCACTGATGGAGTTTATTGTGTCAGAATAATGCAGAATTTAGCTGTGATTAGATTGCTGCTGCCTACACAAGCATGATAGCACCAGAGAATTCTCTCCACAAAGGCCATTTTGTTTTCTTGTATATTTTATCACTTTCAGAGGTTTCAGACTGGTTTTCACCAGGAAGAAAGCCACTCTCCCTAAGCTGGCTTTGAAATGCACACACAGGAATTTATTCCCATTTCAGAGCTGCTGACCCAAACAAGTTTACCAACAGCAAGCCCCATGTCCTTTATGTCCCAGCTTCCTCTCAATATCCTTTCATCTGCTTCCCAAGTCCCTCATTTGCCTGGCTGATAACTCATCCACCTGCTGCCTCCCAAAGCAAGCAGGGATTGAGTTCTACCAGATTTTTCCCCCCAAAGGAGCTTTAACGTGGTCTTTTACCTCGAGCTGAGGATTTTCCCCAGGCTTGGGGGAACTCTGTATTCCTGAAGGTTCTACATTACTTTCAGCTTCAGTGGAAACTGGCCCTGGCTTGGAAAGTAATTAGCAGGGGGCTGATGAAGATGCACAAGCAGCCACACAGGTCTGCTGGCTACAGGTGTGTCTGTGCCGAGTGTGAAACAACACCTCGACTACTCATTGCAGGTTTTAGAAGATATTGAGATAGAATAGAAGATATTGAGCCATTGGAGAGTTTCCAAAAGAGGCCATGAAGATGGTGAAGGGCCTGGAGGAGGGGCTGAGGGCACTGGGCTGGTTCATCTGCAGCAGAGGAGCTGAGGGCAGAGCTCCCCGGGGCTGCAGAGGCAGCTCTGAGCTCTGCTCTGGCCAGGGACAGCGCCCAGGGAGAGGCTGGAGCTGGGCAGGCTCAGAGCAGGGAAAGGTTCTGCTTCCCCCAGAGGTGCTGGCACTGCCCAGGCTCCCCAGGGAATGGGCACGGCCCCGAGGCTGCCAGAGCTGCCAGGGATGCCCAAGGGGATTGCTGGGGGGTCTGGAGCTGTGCCCATCATCCTTGGGGGTCCTTTCCAACTCAGCTTATTCTGTGGTTCTGTGATGTTATAAAATTCAAACCAAGCAAACCACACACCTCCAAAAGAAAAAAAGAACAAACTCAGCTTCAAAAACCAACAGCCTGCTGGGTCTGTCTGAATGCAGAGGATGTGAGGGTGTCTCTAATCCCATTACACAGGGGATTTGAAGCCCACACAAGGGATTTAGGAGCCTTTTGTAAAAGGCTTTGTGTGTGACAGGGCTGTGCCTGCAGGCAAGGACAAGCCCAGTCTTCCCAGTGGAGGAAGCTCAGGAGATATTTGGATCTGGAGGGCAAGACATCAGCGGTAGAACAGGAGGAGGATGACAGAAACTGGAAGTTACACACATATGGATAGAAAAAACAGCTTTGTCCTACTTAAATTTAAGTCAGAAACCGTATTTGAGCTTTTACTTTTTATTTATTTCAACATTCTACTTATGAATGCAGTAATATAAAAAGCAATTCAGCCTTAATTATAGTGGTTTAGCTGAGTTGCTATAATTTTCCTGTCCCTTAATTCTCCCCATGTTTATAACTATCAAAGCGCTTAGGCTCTGGTAAATTTTTTATTCTTCATAATTGCCAAGCCTGAGCAGAGCAATAAGAGCTCCACACTTAGCATTTCCTCATGTAATCTAAAGTCACACTGTGCCAAATAGAAGGCACTTGAAGTAAGTCCCTGTGGGTAGCAATGTATCAGCTTTAGCTCACGGCACACGAGGTGTCTGATGTGGATTTTGGGGGCACCAAAACACTGATTCACCTCCAGCCCACCAGAGCCAGGCACCCTCTCTGCTATGGCACAAACAGATCCTGGTTTTATCCTCTGCTTACTCCTTTGTTCAGAACTCACAAGTTCCTTTCCCTGCACTTTTACTTTAGCAGAGCAATTCAGGCTGGGAACCCAAAGCTGAGGGATTCCAGAGCTGTGACAGGGAAATGTCCCAGGGAGGGGGGAGGATCTGATCCTTCACTCAGCAGCTTTCTCCTCCCAGAAGAAGGGTGATATTCCACCACACTCTCAGAGTCTGCACAGGAAAACAAGCCACCCTTTCAGCAATAAAACATCCTAATTCTGGTAGCAGCAGCCTGCAGATTTTACTTTAAAAGGACAAACAATTGAAAAAATGCATTTTTTTAAAGTGGGGAAAACCTTAGGCAACACATAAGAATATGGGAGAGACTGGGGAAATTCTTTCAGATGTTGCAAGCTCCCAAATTAAAGGAAAAAGTCCCTAGCTGCACTTGAAAGATGTCTATTTCCTCAAAATTCCTATTTGATCACATAAAATGTGACCACTGGTGATGCAAAAAAACCCCATTCCTACAAAACCAAGTCAAGGTTTTGTGAGCAGCCCAGCTCCCCCAGAGCACCAGGTCCATGTGCACCCCTGTGGGATCATCAGCCCTGCACAGAACCCACCTGGCTGCATCCTGCAGGAACAGCCCCTGACCATTCTCATTCCCCTCATTTCTGTCTAACTTTCATTTTCAAAGGTTTTGCCCAGGGCCCTTTGCTGGACTCTATTGTTTTACAGGATCAGAGCTGCTCTCCTTCAAAGGAGGCTCCTCACAGTCTGCTCTGAGCTGCCCAAGATGCTTTTCCCTGGGAGATCCTCACCCCATGTCCCCAGAAAAACCACAGCAAGCACAGATTCCAAAGCCAGGATCCAAAGGTTTCCTCAGCAGGGCCCAAATCCCTGACAAACAGCTTGTCCCAGCTTCAGCTTACAGAGTTTCTAATTGTTTTGGGAGGTGCCTTACAGAGTAATCAAAATGATAACAATTCTAAAAAAATTACAGCGGGTTGTGTGGAAAGATTAAACAGCCTGGTCCTATTCTCGCTGGGAAATGAGAAACTTAGCAAACATGGAATTAACATTTTTAATATTGTGAAGGGGAATTAATAACATGATAAATATTGGGGGTGGGAATCATAAAGAAGCTGATTGACAGCAGGTATTCTGCTGCTGTCTGCAGGCTGAGGAGGGAAGGAGGATTTTGTCTGTGAAGTCTCAGCACGGAGCAGAGTTTGCCAGTGAGGCAGTGACACGTGGGTACAAGTGGCACAACATGAGTGGCCAGGCAGAGGCAGCCATTATATTTACACATTATATTTATTTATAAATATTATATTATATTATATTATATTATATTATATTATATTATATTATATTATATTATATTATATTATATTATATTATATTATATTATATTGT
>NC_031780.1:19124577-19127140 GCF_001522545.3 Parus major | reverse complement strand
TATTATATTATATTATATTATATTATATTATATTATATTATATTATATTATATTATATTATATTATATTACATTATAATATTATGTTATGTTATATTCTATTATATTATGTTCTATTCTATTCTATTCTATTCTATATATTATTATATATACTTTTATATATTACATATAATTATATATAATTATATATATATTTATGTTATCTATAATTATATATATTATATTATACAATATATTTATATTTATGTATGTTTATAAATACATATTTATATTTATATTTATGTATGTTTATAAATACATATTTATAAATATTTATGATATTTCTATGACACAGCTGGCCCCACAGCAGGCACCCATCTGAGGGGGTTTTGTCCAGGTGAGATGGTGCAGCAGGGACAGAGGGCTGGGAATGCCACATGCACCCAGCTGGTCACTCACACACACAAGGGGTGAGTGAATGCTTTCAGCAATCCCAAACCCAGCCACTCACCCAAATGTTTATTATCCCCAGAGAACAGCACATGTGGGACAGCCTTTGTTTCCTTTCACTTGTAAGCAATGTAATTTCCAGGTGGTGTTGCCATCATGCTTAATTTAGATTTTGTAACATCCTGGAAACCCTGCCATGATGTGAATGATGGCTCTTAAAACACTCCAAAGCTGCCTCTGAGTCCTTCCACTAACTGTAAGAAATTGAGAAGAGGAAAAGGAAAACAGGCAGGGCATCATTTGCTTTCTTATCAACTATTTCAACATAAATTTACTTTTTTTTTTAAAAAAAGGCTACAAAAATAGCCCTGCATCACAACTAAATATTTGCAGTTAACACATCTGAGTAACAAATTCATGCCAGCCCTAAACAACCAACAGAACTTTCAGAAACTTGCACCCATTCCTGAACAAAATCAGCATCTTCGCAGAGCTGGGTCATGTAGGATTAATGCAATCTACAGCCAGTGCTGGATATATCAGGGAGCTCCACATCACCAAGGTCAGGTGTTGCTGCTGAAGGAGCTGCACCTTTTCATTGCACCAATTCATGCTGGAATTTCCACCCAGCTTCTGAAGAAGCTTTTTCCATTCTCTCCTCCAGCTGTGTTAGGAAGGGGGAGGCAGCTCAGGAGACAGGAGCAGGGAAGGCAAACAGAAGCTGCAGGGGTGTTTATACAACCCTTGGTGTGATGCCCAGCTCTGAAAACACTGCCTTCAGTACAACAAACAGGAATTTTAATTGCAGACTGTATTAAGCTACAGCTGAATATTGAGCACCTGTGGGGCCAAATCCTGTTGTCACAAACATTGCAGTGCTCTGAGCAAAGCTGGGGGCAAGGAAGGCAGGAAGAGTGCTGTGCTCTCCTACAAACATTCCATTCCTACAATATTCCACTGCAAACTGACAAATCCAACTCCCTGGGCACTGATATTTTATAAACCTATTAAATTATCTAAATATTTGCAAAAATTGTTGTCATTTTGCCACATGCTTCCTTTTCCACTTGAGCTTTGTAATGCAGAAGTGACAAGAAGTGGGAAGAAAGGTTAGAAAAGCCAACTAATCCCATTCTGGAGTACAATTAACACAGTACTCTAGTTTCACAGGGCAGTTCTGCCTTAGTAAACACAGTGATAGCTTTACAAGGAGGTATAAATGAGAGGGCATTCATTTGCATTACTAACACACCTTGACAAAGGTTCCAAGATCAAAGACAAGCTGTCAGCATAATTGTAAAATAACACTTTTCCTCCATTTTAATTACTTGAAATAGCTTTTCTATATTATTAATAACATTCTCCACCATTAAAGTAAAACTTGATTAGAGGCACTGCTTTGTGCACAAACACAGGAGGTTTGCATGACATGGGAATGACTTAAAGATATGTTTGGACCACACTCTCAGGCACAGGGTGGGATTGTGGGGGTCTCCTGTGCACCAGGAGTTGGACTGGATGGTCCTGGTGGCTCCCTTCCAATTCAGGACATTCTGTGATTCTGTGTTTGGATTGCAAACATGGACCAAAACTAAACAAATGTTCTCATTTCAAACCCAGCCAAATCCAGGCAGTTTGAAGACTCGGCTCCCTTTGAGAAGTTCCCAGCCCCAGGAGGCAGCTGCTGTGAATCCAGCATGAAAGCCCTGCCAGGCAAACAAAGAAAAAAGTTTCATGCCCACCAAACCCCTCATCTCTCTCATCTGAGAGCAGATCTCTCTCCTCACAGGAGGAATAAATTCAATTTGGAAGGAATTCCTCCCTGGCAGGGTGGGCAGGCCCTGGCACAGGGTGCCCAGAGCAGCTGGGGCTGTCCCTGCATCCCTGGCAGTGCCCAAGGCCAGGCTGGACACTGGGAATGTGTCTCTGCCATGGCAGGGGTGCCACTGGATGGGTTTTGAGGTCCCTTCCAGCCCAAATCATCCTGTGAAGAAACTCTGTGATCTCAAGTCAGGTCCAGTGCCCTCTAAGCCTCTCTCCAACACTTTCAGGGCATTCTGGAGGAGTCCCCACATCCAGCTGGTGATTGGCATCCCCCAGACATCCCATGGCTCGTTTTGCCACCTCATGTTCTC
>NC_031780.1:19115900-19124477 GCF_001522545.3 Parus major | reverse complement strand
TGCACCAGCACAAAATAAACACCAAAGAAGTGCCCATTGCTGCAATAATTCCTCTCAGTTTGACGTGTCCCTCTCTCCAAGAAAATGCCTCACATTTGAGGCTTTAAGGATTAAGTGATTTAACAGGGTTTTGCATCCCTATCTTCCATGACTTCCATTTGATAGCTCTGGTCCAGCCTCAACACTCACTGAGCCATTTCTGCAGATGATTAGCTCTCTGAATATATTTTGCATTGTTTGATTGCATTTAATAGAGGAATACTGTAGTACAAGACTAAAAACAAATTAATTCACATGAGATAAACTTTTATGGACACATTTAAAAAAAAAGTAAACAAAAATTCCATTTGCTTTACATGTGAACAACTTAGATGTTTTTCCAGGAGATGAAGAAAGGACAGGCATTTCATAATCCCCAAAGCAGTGACCACAGCAGCTCACCAGTGTTAGGCTTGCCATTTGTTCCAGAGGACACACAGCAAGTTACAAACTTCCCTCATGTGGAGTGTGGAGATTACACTGATTTTTCCCAAGCTGCCCTCCCTGTGCTGGAAAGGGCTGGAACTCTGCAGCTTCTCTGTGCAGAGCCATCATCACTCCATCAGCTCCTTAGCAGCAGAGCACACAGGATGCTCTTGGGGTAGCTCTACAGTTTCCTCCCAGATAGGGATGTAGCCCATGAGAAACACACACAAAAAAAAACCAAACCCCAAAAAAACCCAACACCAACCCCCTCCCCAAAACAACACCAAACAAACAACCAAAATATTAACATTCTGTGATTCTCTGACTTCAGTTGTTGCTACTCAGACACAATTAGGCACTGAACCTGCACTGTTACACTCCATCTAAAACATGAAGTGTTCTGTGCCTTCCACAAAAACTCCTGTCTAGATGAAAACAGTCTGAGAATCCCAAAAAGCAAAACTCACCTTCTCTGAGAGGTTAAGATGCCTCTTATGGGAGGAAAATTGGGTATCTGACAATCTTACAAAGCTTTAGGAAGCTGGGATTGTATTTATTTCCCATCTGTGTGAGGGAGGGAAAAGGGCTCTTCAAAAATATTTTGTTGCTCAATATGGTCTTTTGCAGGCCTTTAACTTTTTTTGTTATTCAATGAAATTTATAAGGGAAAGCTGAGAGTCACAAATGGAAAAAAGATTTGACTGGCAGCTACAACTTCAATTTGTATGAGAAATCTCCCTGGAAAACAGACTTATTTTATCTCAGCCTCACCTTCCACTAACAAAACCATGACAGTTACACTCACTGTTCTCCTGTGTACCCATCCTCACACTGGAAATTACAACTGAATTACAAAATAGATTGTCTGATACTTGTGAAAATAAAATTCATAGTCCACTCCACTCCAGCTAATTAATTTTCTTCAAACCACATCCCAGAGTGATCAAATGAGACATGAGCTCTTTCATGAGAAGAAAATCCCACTGGAGTTCCTGAACATCAAATGTAACAAACACCAGCGTCTCAACATTTGCATCACCATGTTTGAACCCCCATGTTTGCATATGTAAGCACCCATTTGCATGTGAGCATTATGTTTTATTAATAGTGATTAATATTAATATTCCAAGGTGGCAGTCTGTGTGATTCCTGAATCGATGCAAAAGGGGCTCATGCAATGAGACAAAAGCAGATTGCTCCTGGTTAAGGTCATCAAGAGAAGAGGGTACACATGACCACCCTAAAAACAAAGCACCACGTTCCTGCTCTCCTCTCTTTCCTGATCACACAGCACCGCTGTGAATCTCTCCAGCACAGCCCTTCTTTTGTCTGCCTGGCCCTGGGAACCCTTTTGCACATTTTCATACAGTTCATATTAAATATGGGAACTTTAGCTTCCCTCATGAGACCCAGCTCTAGAGCTGTTTTCCCTAAATAATGGCCATCTGTTCGGAATGACCTCCCCAAACAACTGGCTTTGTTAATGGCAACTTTGTTCCAGTTAATTCCCCAGCAGGGATTGTTCCAGCCAACTTTGCACTGGCCTCCATTGTTATGAAAACCTATTATCAAGCAATTAAATGACAGCAAGAATGCAATAAAGTACAACAATTTTACTTGTAGCATTATCCTGGGTGCTGATGTTAATGAAAGGCTATCGCACCCCTGACTGCAATTCCGAGATTCTGCCATACAGGAGAAAGCTCCAGTCAGCAGCTATTTTCAATCCTAATGGTCTGAGCAATTACAATCCTTGCCTAAGCCCCTCCCCAGCATTTCACCCCAAATTAAATTAAGGACAGCTCTGAGGTGATCTCAGGGCTGCTGCTGAAGCCAGGTCCAAAGGACACAAGGCCCAGCATTCCCAAAGCTCAGCTGGTGTGGGAAGGTGTTTGTTTCCCTGCCACACAGGTAAACCTCACAGAGGAGTATCCACAATCCCTTCTCCTCTGTGTAAATGAAACAATAAACCAGCCTTCTGAATTCTCTACTCTGAATTTGTCTCAGTAGAAAATAATGAAGTTGAATTGTCCTTAAAGTCATTTTAAAGCCTCTGGCAGGCTGCACTTTGTGGCATGACACCTTTCCTTTCCTTTTCTCATTTCTAGAGCTAAACATAAACTTAAATAAACCTCTTTGAGAAATGAGATGAGATAATTGCCACAAATACCACAAGGTGTCTAGACAATTTACCCTCTCTCAGTTATTCTGGGTTTGAAATCTATACAATCAGCATTTTGTATTTCTGATATAAAACAGAGCAGTAGGTCTGAAACGAGTTATGGGTTTTTCTCCCCACCATGAAAGAAATGTACAAATCTATGTTGACATGAAGCAGTACTTTCCCTGCTGCTGAGAGGATCCAAGTGCAGTCATACTGCTTGGCATGGATTCAGCTAATATGCATTTCCAGCTCTCCTGCCCTGACAGAAGGCAGCATATTTACCAGCCTGTATGTGCAGTTAGGCTAAAGTGTTGTTTTTCACTGGGACTCATAACCTTTCCTCTTTGGAATATTTATTTTCTTCCTAAGATGCCATAGGGAAACTTCATGCAATTTATTATATCACTTCTCCATCCATACCACACCCGGGTTTCTTCCAGTAGCTGGCCAAAACAGCTGGATGGGAAAGCTCCACAACAGAAGTTACTGCATGAGAGAGAATATGAATGAATTCTTTGTTCAGAAGCAATTTTAGATTGTTTTATAATTCAGGTTTTATAATCCTGACATTCATTTTGTAAGGCAGAAGTGCTTCACTCAATCTAATTACAGGAACAACCTGCCAGTACAGTGTCCAGGAAGGGCCCTTCAGAGGGAGGTGCCTTCCAAACCAAACCAGAAACACAGGATTCAGCTGTCTCACCTCTTAGAGGAGATAAAATTGATATTGTTTCTTGGGAGAAAACACAGCAGCTGCCAAGCAGGATGGAGAGTCTTGGTTGTCCCTCCAAACCCACTCCCCTTTGCCATGCAGGGACAGAATCTCTCTCCTTTCCTCTGGGTCCATAATCCAAGCCCAGAAATGGGAAGAACTAATGTGGTACCTTAATCCTCCTCACTATCCTTCACATAAAATATCTTCAACTAGAATTATACAATAGAAACATTACCTTTACAAATTGGAATGAAGCACAAGGGAACCTCACAACGTATAGGAATGCTCCCTGTGCATTGAGAAAAAGAAACAGGAAAATAATATATTAATTTAATAACACAGATAGGATTGTTTCTTGGAAGAACATTGATAATAAAACAGCACAGGAGAGTTTTGCTCTGTAAAACGAGTTGTGCTTGCATGAGGGAGACCTGAACATCACTCATGCTGCTGAGAGAAAACTTGTATTTCCCAGCTCCCTCACGAATGACAATTTCATCTCTCCAAACTCTCTATTGCCAAGCAAAAGAAATATAGTATAGACTTGTATAACAGCCAAACAATTGACATTTACTTTTGGTAGTCCCTCCAAAGTTGTGCACTTTCAAAACCAATATTTTTGACTAATAACCTTGCTGTTCCTCATCATAGCGTTTCTTTGAATCTCTGAGTCCTGGCTTATTGCAAACACCTTGCTGGAGTGATTGTGTCCTTGACACCCCCAGTGCAATATGGTGACTTTCCTCTTGACACTGCTGATATTTCCCAGCACACAGGAGAGCAGTGGAACAGAGCTGAGTGTTTCCCAGAAGCTCCCAAGAGAGAGTTTTGCCTCTGAGCGTTATCCCAGTGAGCTTTGCCTGTGTGCATTGCAAGGGACAGCTGTGACAAAGGTCCCCAAAGCCACACCATGCCCTAGGGGACATTTCTGAAGCTGCACAAAAGAGGTTTTACCCCTTTACTGGCAATGGCCAGTCACAGCAAGCAACAACCTTCAGCAGACCTGGATTCTGAGGGTTCTTTAAAAGGGGATCAGAGATTTTCCCCTCGCCCCCTTCAGTGCTATCTTTGCCCATCAGGTCTCAACCTCATTGAGCTGAAGCAGGAGGTGCTTTTGCTCCAGCTGTGCACAGCTGTCCCTCTCAGCTCTTCCTGGCCCAGGTGCCTGGGCATCCCTGGCCTTCACCCCCCTACTCATATCCATCATCCAGGATCTTCCCTCCAGGTCCTCCCTTCTGGTCTCTTCTTTCCAAGACCACTCCTCACTTTGGGAACATTACTTTTTCAAGCCCTGCTCTGCTTTCCAGAACCCCAAGGCCTCAGTTCTCCCTCTACAGTCTGTGTACAAAGGCCCAGCAAGTGCCTCCCAACCAGCAGGTCTGGTTTAGGTCTCCCTGGAGGATTTGGGATGTGCCCCTTGTCTAATTCAGGCATTATAAGACTTTACAGCCATCCTATAGCAGGTTTCTGCCAGAGGTCAGTAGTCCAGTTTTGGACTTTCACACAGAGGCCACCTGTGAGTGTGCACAATTTGTCCCATTTACAACACTTTAGTATGAATTTATTAAAGTATATGATGAATAGTCAACACAAATTCCTGATCAGACCCTAATCACAGAGTTCCAGAGAGAGCACAGGCATGAGCACCGTACTCCTGATTACACCTGCAGGCAAAGCAGAGCCTGCAGCACACTGAGGGCTCTCCTCACACACGTGTCCCTGTGCTGGCCAGGCCATTTGTCCCCTGGCACTGCCACCCCTGAGAGGAGCTGCAGCAGGGCTGAAATGCCACTGCTGCATTCTGGTTTTGGCATTGAACTTCCATGGGAAAGGACAGCCCCAGCCAAGGGGGTGGCAGGGGAGAGCAGCCCAGACAAACACACAAACTGGGTGACTGAAAACCTGGAGGTGGAGGCTGAGAATGTACAAATCAGAGGCCTGCCTTTGCTCAAACTTGCATCAACACAAAACCTGAGTGGCCCAAGGGAACTTGGTGTAGCTGAACCTACATAAACAATGAGCTGTGAAATCAAGCCTTGAATAGCAAATAATGCACTTCATGATAGTACTCATTTCATAATATTGCTGTACTACCTGCCTTCTGCACTAGCCTGCCCTTGAGTCAGGGGGGAGATGAGCACACAGCTGATAACCAGCTAATCAGTGCTTACATTAAAACATGTCAAATTAGGCTCTGAAGTGAAAGGGGGGAAAGCTTCCAAATAAGAAATAAAATAGAATTTTTTAGAAAATACTAATGAATTTTTTTAAATACCTTTTGAGACATTTACTCTTGTTTCACTTCTAAAGGCAGGGGAGAGGCAGGGCTGTTTTCCTCTCCCCCCACAGAGTGCCAGTGAGCCGAGCTGATTGCTGCACACATCATTTGACATCCTGCAAACACAAGCAGCGCTCCACTGGCAGCAAAGGCAGACAGAAATGTTCAAATGTTCGTTCTCAACGCTTGTCACATTCCCTGATTGGTTCTCACTGAGCTGTTTGGCATGGAAATGTGAGGAGGGATGGAGCTCTGAGAGACGGAATGCAGGGAAAGCACCTGTGACAGAACATCATCTCCTTATTAGTTACTCTGGACTGGGAAACTGAGACAGGGAAATGCATCACCATGACACTTGTGGTGTTGCCTGTTACACAAATAAAGAGGAAGTTCATCATTAAATCCCAATTAAGTATGCCTTCATGGCTTTGCTAAAATCCATTTATTTTCCAGGAAGCACACACAGCTTCAAAGTGGACACAATCCCAGCACAGAGCCCAAGCTCAGCACACCCCAGACAGGGATAAACACAGAGAGCCCCTGTGCCTTCAGCCTCCAGGAACTGCTTATCACAAACAGGGTAAGCACATAGGCAGGCAGCAAGCTGGACCAGAAACTTCTATCCAAAAATGATTATGAAACACCTAAAATCTAAAGCAGCAGAGAACACAAATAAAAAGAAGATTGAATTGCCCTAGGAAGCTCAAAATAAGGCCATGCTTGATTGGATTCAGATGTGATTGAGATTCGCCCCCATTCATTAAAAAGTCTGAAGATGTTTAGACAGCCAAAAATGAACTCTTGAGTTGCAGAGCAGGGTACAGAGGAGCCACTTCTCACAGGCTGGATTTCCCACACAGCTTTTCTTACAAACCCATCCCCTGAACTCCTACAGTTACATTGGTACCCATGACACACACACATTAGCAAACCAGCTTTGTTTTGGGAAGTAATGACACCCATTCAGGCAGCTGCCAAAGCCCCAACAGCCTGGGGCTATGCACACACCTCTCCAGTTCTGCAGCCACTCCTAATTCACATTCATCCCACTGTTCAACTAACATCCATGCAACTTTTTAATTATATAATCAGGTTAGTATAAAGTTTGTATAAAATCATACAGTTTATGACTTCAGCAGGGCTGGCATTTATGCTTATGTCCTGCACTCTGTGTCCTGTAACTCATGTGAAGTAGACAATTATTATTATCTCCATGCCCTTCATAAATGGGAAGCTGAGGCAAGGGATGGTTGAGTGACTTGCTCAAGAACACCTGAAAGGTTAGAAGTCATGCTGTTGTGAGTGATGAGTTGTTTGAAGCCTGAAGTATGTGATGAGTTGTTTAAAGCCTGAAGTATGTTTATTGAAATTGATTAAAATAGGCTCTTTGCTTTTAAAATGGCTCATTGGAATTTTTCAGCATTTTGTGATTCTTTTCTCTTTCTCCACCAGCAGCAAAATTCACACACATGAATGCAATATTTAGCATTAAAACCTTTAAAAGTTATTCTGCTCCCAGTGATGTTGACCTAAATTTAGAACAAAAGCGAGGATAAGCTTTATCCTGTAACCTCCAGGTGTCCCAACAGCCCCTGGTGCTCAGACTCACAGCATCACCCTTCAGGGAGGAGGCCCTAAAGAACATCAGCACCTTGCCCAGCCCAGGAAAGCCCTACCCCCACTATTCCCACCTTCAACACAAGCAAGTCAGCAGTGTAAATCTGCCTTCAAAGTCCAAATTCCTTATGTTTGTACCTCGATGTTTCCTTAGTACATCAATTCATTTACTTAAGGTATCCATCCTGGTCAAGGCAGGATAGACTGTCCAAGAGCAGCCAGGCTCTGGGTACTGAAGAATCATACACATGCAGCAGAAAAACCATAATTAAACTTGAAGCCAAGAAAACTCCAGGCATTTCCCATTGTCCAGTTTGCACAAAAGGGAGTGACTCAAAGGACTTGCAGCTTCTTTTTGAGCACAAACAAGAGGCGCTCCTGAGCTGGAGGAAGCAGGGTCACAGGGACTGCAAGACGGATATAAATAATTCTCATTTTAAGGCTAGAGTTAAATGAAAACAGAAAATACAACTGACAGCACCTATGCTTCTTGTCTTTCTCTATATTCTCTTACAGTTGACCTTGAGAATATTTAATATTAGCCTCAGGGTGGAAAGAAATGTTCTTCCTCAGTGCAATCATTTAATAATAGCTTGTCCTCCTTCTGCTCAACATGCAAGCAGACACTGCTTTAGTGATGCTTTCAGCAGGTTCTTTGTTGGCAGTGAGCCCGGAGCAGGGCACGGTCCCTGCCGGGTGTGCGGGGCTGAGCGCGGGGTGGGCACAGCTCCTGTGGGACTGAGCAGCTCTGCAGAGGGCCTGGCCAGCCCAAAACTCTGCCAAACTCAAACCACAAAGTGAATTTTGGTTCAACAGGAGTTTTGACAAGAAAAAGCCGTCTGCCAGGGGTTTGGCGATGGGGTGAAGCCAGATTGTTAAATTGGATTTTGTTATCGCCTGTGAGCGCTCGGGTCTGGCAGCGTCAGGGGCTGCAGGAGGAGCCCGGAGCCACCAGAGCTGCCCTGGAGGAGCCTGGAGCTGTCCTGGAGCCACAGGAACTGTCCTGGAGCCACAGGAACTGTCCTGGAGCTGTCCTGGAGCTGCAGGAGCTGTTCTGGAGCCACCAGAGCTGTCCTGGAGCCANCAGGAACTGTCCTGGAGCTGTCCTGGAGCTGCAGGAGCTGTCCTGGAGCTGTCCTGGAGCCATAGGAGCTGTCCTGGAGCCACAGGAACTGTTCTGGAGCTGTCCTGGAGCCACAGGAGCTGTCCTGGAGCTGTCCTGGAGCTGCAGGAGCTGCCCTGGAGCTGCAGGAACTGTCCTGGAGCTGCAGGAGCTGTCCTGGAGCTGCAGGAACTGTCCTGGAGCCACAGGAACTGTCCTGGAGCTGTCCTGGGGCC
>NC_031780.1:19097378-19115784 GCF_001522545.3 Parus major | reverse complement strand
CAGGAACTGTCCTGGAGCTCTCCCAAGCTGGGCATGGCACCAGTGCAGACACACAACACCCAGCCAGGCACAGCACCAGTGCAGACACACAACATCCCAGCCAGGCACAGCACCAGTGCAGACACACAGCATCCCAGCCAGACACAGCACCAGTGCAGCCACACAACATCCCAGCCAGACACAGCACCAGTGCAGACACACAGCATCCCAGCACCCAGCCAGGCACAGGGCAGGAACCTGGATCCAAACTGACTACAGGCTATCTCCCTTAAAAGCCATTCCAGCCATCTAGGAGGCTAAATATAGGCTTAATTTTCAATAAAGCCAGTTAAAAACTGCTTCTCTTCATTTTCTCTCTCATAAAATAGTCTCTTGGAATTGCTTTTTCTCCTTTTCTCTGTTTACACATTCTCTTTTCCCAGCCCTCTCATTTGGGTTCCTGATTTTGGCTCCAGCCCCACTTTACAAGCTGATTCCTACTGAAATGGTGACAAATTCTTTCCCATCTTTCTTCCAGGGGTTCATGAGGACACAGGTGCACCGTGCAGTTCAGTTTCAGAGGACAGTGAGTTTAAGGAACATCTAAAATCCCAGTTTCATTTCATCATTCTCATGCTTAGCACTGCATTTTTCCTCTGCTGATGCACCATAATTGAGTGATTCACACTGTAACTTTATTTAGACAGAACTGAGCAGTGTAGAACACAATGACAATAAACCAACTTTTGGGCAGTCTTTGCTGCAGCTCTCACACCAAGGAGTTCAAGAGCTTTCAAATCACACAACCATTAAGGTTGGAAATACCTCCAAGGCCATGCAGTGACTGATTCCCACCTTGTCAGCCAGCCCAGAGCGCTGAGTGCCCTGCCCAGGTGTTCCTTGGACACCTCCAGGGATGGGGACTCCAGACCTCCCTGGGCAGCCCCTGCCAGTGTAGAATTAAAAGGATTTCTGCACTTTTATGTCTCATGTTAGCAAACCACAACTCCTTGCTTAATTTAATACTTGCTGTTGCCAAAGTAACATCCAAATATTTCAGCCTTGGTGCTCACAGCAGCCACCCTTCTCCATGATGCTTTCCTCTCATGCATTTATAAACATCAGTTCTTCCCCTACCTGTTAAACTGAGCTTAAATGAGCACTGCTGTAAAGTTTAGCAATAGCAAGAACTTCAACTACCAGAGCACCTTTTCATGCCAAAACATCTGTGTTTGTGCACCAGCAACAATGATTAATGTCAACAGGGCTCTGGGAATTGTGTTTGTTAATTAACTGCTGCTGTAGAGCTTGCAGGCAGAGTACAAAACATGACGTTCCTACAGGGTGTACACAAATACTTATTATTTTCCTTATGCAAAAAATCCCAATGGAAGATTTATTGTTTGGGTTTGTTTCAGTTAACAGATGAAACACTTACACTTCCTGTTGGGTATTTTACAGGAGGGTCTCCACCAGCAGAACGCTGGAGAAGATGAATAGAAAAGGGGATTTGGTTTCTGTATTTTCTCTGAGTTAGGTCACCTCTGGAGAAAGGCAATGCCTGCTCTAAAGTCAAGCATGATAAATTCCTGAAGGGGATTATATGATACAGCTTTCTGTGATAGCAAGAGATTGAACTCACTGACCCAGAAAGCCCCTTTCTGCTCTTCTCTTGCTAAAATGCTTCTTCCCAGGCACTGCTTATCAGCACCAGCTGCACCAGAAGAGTCTGGAGCGACCTGTTAGGCAGGTGATGCTGGCAGGAGCCACACAGCATCCTTTGGGGGACCACCCAAATCAGCTGCTGCTGGCAGAGCTCTGCTCTGGAGGGCAGAGCCCCTCGGGACACCCAGCTGGGAGAGCAGGCACAGCTCGATGGAAACACGATCTATGGCCTGCAGCCTGAGCTCTGCACACCAAAGCAACCCTGTGAAATATTCCCCAGCCAGGAGCTGATCCATAACCTCTCCTCGTGCTCACTGCAGAGCCATGTTTGCTATCCTGGGCCCTGGGATGCTGCTGTAATTGACTCCATCCATTACCTTAAAGTGTTCTCCTGTTTATCCTGCCTTTATCACATCGAGCCATTGTAAAAATCTCTTCTGGTTCACATCTTCCCCGTGCTTTCAGCAATGCTATTACTCCTGTAATAAGCTTAACGAGGACACTGAGTGGAAGAGTCTTCACAGAAATCATCACAAGAGAAAAGGCTTTGGAGATGCAAACAGCAATGTCACACTGCCCTCTGTTGAAATTTGAGGCACTAAAGTAATTTTGAAACTTCTTATTTCTAAGGACTAAAGGTTAATTATTTGATATTTTTTAACTCCAACAGCTCTTCCCAGCCATTAGAGAAGATTATTATTTTTTTCCAAGGGATTACAACATACTTACTGATCTAAGTTTCATGAGCTGTCAGAGAGAAATCCTTACATCCAGGGGGGCAGCAGGAGGACCTGCAAATTCTGAACCTGAACAATCCTTTCAAGACTTACCCCAAAACTAATCATAATAGACTGAGCCTTTTTGGCATCTGAGTCATCAAACCCACCCTGAAGGCAGGCTGGCTCTCAGCAAACCCCATCCACTGTCACACGGCCTCCTTCTGCCACAGCCTGTGTTAGCCATGGCCATCACTCCCTCCTTCAGAAACATTCCTGCAGGGAATGCTTCTCCCTCAGTGAAAGGAGTGGCACTCTGAGAGGCTGTGCTGAGTAGTCTGCAGGAATCACTGACATTTGCCCTCTGTGCTGCAAAGGATTCTCCTGCTGCCCAGCTCATCCTGTCTCTGCAGAGAGTTCAAAGCATAAAATATAAATCATTCTTTCTCAGTGTTTATCAGAGTGTGTTATATGTCATGTTTTAAAAATCCCAGGTGACACCCCATGGTTACACCACAAGGTTTTGACAGGCACAGACCCATACTTTAATCAACCCCCTTTGCTTTGCACACATTGCCCCAGGGATGGGTCAGGATTGAGGATCAATAGAACTGTCATACCCTGTGTGCAGCACGTCTGTCCTTAGGTACAACAGGGAAATTACAAACAAGTCTGTATTCTGACCCTGTCCAGCCTGAAGTCTCCCCTAGTGGGGGAAATTTGGGGCAAACACCTTTTGGGGTGACTGGCAGGAGGCTACTGAGGAGAGGGGGAAGGTGCTGGCAGGAGCAGCTGATGGCATGCCCAGAGCTGGGGTAGGTGTGACAGAGCAGAGCTCCCAGCACAGCCTGTCCTGCACTGCCTGTTTGTCCTCCTGGGGCAAGGAACAGCCTCAGCTACACCAGAGAGAAGAGGAGAGCAGCCCTGTACTGGCAGCTGGCTCAGGAGGAGCACAAAGGACTGGTGTCATTCAATCATGTGCTTTGGCTGTCCAAAAACAGCACAGGGCCCTCCTGAGACCCCCACCCAGAGACAGCGTGGAGCCTGAGGCCTCACATCTATCCTGACTGTCTTAATGCACATTTTCACCATATGGGTGACATTCACAAAGGCAAAGGCAAACAAGGCTCTTCAAAATGTATTTCTAGTAGAGATAATGTTTTCTACCACAATGACAGCTACAATACCAAATCCAACTTATCAGCATTCTTCTCTGATCTAAAAAGTAATTCATCAGCTCTATCATGGTAGCTAATAAGAATATGCTGTAAAGCCTCAACTTTGAAAAGGAGAGTCAAAAGCATTCATAAGAGCGCCATGAAGTTTCTTTCCTTATCTATCATTTGCTGCAGATATCAGCCTTTCTTCATTTAAATTACAAAAGTAAAGAATGGGGGCTTTTGGTGACTCTAAAGATTTCTGGATTTCAGTGCTAAAAAATTGTATTCTCTGCAGCATGGCCCAAGAGGACTGGACATGGAGTGCAAGCTATTTGATAGGTAAAATCAAACAATCAGTTATTTTAATTTCACCACTCTAAAGCAGGAGCACACTGGCTGGCTCTGCTTACAGAACTCTCCCAGGCCTGTGAGAGAGTCAATGACCATTGTTCTGGCCTCCCTTGCCAAGCAGGGACAGGTATTTGAAGCCACCTGAGGATTACAGGATGATGGAGTCTGAGCATCCCCTAAGCAGCATTAGCTTTAATTACACATATAATTCTCCTTGGAACAAAGGTGCTCATAAAAGCACCCTGAGCTCCACCCCTTCTGTTAGGAATTACATCACAACAGTGATTTGCAGACCAATTACTGGTGTCACAAAAGAACGAACTTTGCATCAGAACTGAGGTAGAAATCAAACTTTCCTGACATATATAATTATTTTTTTTATTACCAGAACAATTTATAATAGGGAACAAAAAAATAAGTATTCTGACAGCTAAACATCTTTAGATAAAAGACACCTAAAGCCTGGAGGTAGCAGCATCAGTTGATAACAGATGCAGGTTAAAAGCAGCCCTCCCCAGTAGTTGCCAGATACAGATCTAAAGAAGAAAGGATGTACCAGTTTATGCTTGGAGTCCAGTTCTAGCCAAACAAAACTGAGAAAAAATCACACCCTGAGATGAAAACTCACCCTGGGCTACCAAGAATCCTGTGTTCAAACTCACAGCCAAGTCCACGTCAGTCTGCAGGAATAAAGGACATTTTCAATGCTCCAGCTGAACAACACTTCACCCTCTGCTAAGGCTGTGTGCACGACAGCTTTACAGCACTCTTTGTGTTGGCTTTCTAATATCGACCCTGAAATATCCAGCTGGAGTTCACTCTTTAAGAGATCATTCAAACCAGAGTGAAATTTCAGAGGATAGAGATAAATTATTGGAAACACTGAGGGCAGGAGGAGGTAAATAAGTTGTTGCAATCAAACAATTCCAGATAGTCCTGAACTGGTTATGCTATGAAGAACAGAAGGATGCCCTATTTGCTGATAGTTCAATTCCCAATAGTTGGATGCCAAGCTAAACACAGAAAAAGCCCAAAGAAAAGTTCACACACCAACCTGTGCTTGTTACACCCAGTCAGTGCTAAAATACAGGTTTATATCTGCAGTAGGTGTTAATGCCCTTTGGTTTTTACAGATGTATGACAAAACCACACATAAAACCCAAAAGCTTCAGTTTTTCTGCTCTCTTCTCTTTTTGCTTCTACAATCATAACTTCCTCAGTCTCTTTAAAATTTGGCTATCCACTAGTCAAACATAGAATCACAGAATCACAGAATCACAGAGGTGGAAGAGACCTTCAAGGTCATCGAGTCCAACCCAGCCCTGACACCTCAACTAAACCATGGCACATCCAGTGCCACATCCAGTCTTTTTTTAAACACATCCAGGGATGGTGACTCCACCACCTGGGAAGATCATTCCAGTACTTTATCAGTCTTTCAGTAAAATCTTTTTCCAGACATCCAACCTGTATTTTCCTTGGCACAGCCTGAGGCTGTGTCCTCTTGTTCTGTCAGTGCTGCCTGGAGAAAGGGACCAACCCCACCTGGCTGCAGCCACCTCTCAGGGAGTTGTAGAGAGATGAGGTCACCTCTGAGTCTCCTTTTCTCCAGGCTAAACAGCCCCAGCTCCCCCAGCTGTTCCTCACAGGGTTTGTGTTCCCAGCCCCTCACCAGCCTCGTTGTCTCCTCTAGATGTGTTCAAGTGTCTCAATGTCCTTCCCAAACTGAGGGACCAGGACTGGACACAGCCCTTGAGGTGTGGCCTCAGCAGTGCCGAGCACAGGGGAAGAATGAGCTCCCTGCTCCTGCTGGCCACACCATTCCTGATCCAGGCCAGGGGCCATTGGCCTTCTTGGCCACCAGGGCACTGCTGGCTCATGTTCAGCTGCTGTCACCAGCACCCCCAGGTCCCTTTCTGCCTGGCACTGTCCAGCCACACCGTCCCCAGCCTGTGCTGCTGCAGGGGTTGTTGTGGCCAATGTGCAGGACTTGGCACTTGGACCTGTTAAACTTCATCCCATTGGACTCTGCCCACCCATCCAACTGTTCCAGGTCCCTCTGCAGAGCCCTCCTCCCTTCCAACAGATGGACACTCACTCCCAGCTTAGTGTCAGCTGCAGATTTATTGATGAAAGACTCAATACCTTCATCCATGTCATCAATAAAGATATTGAACAGAACAGGCCCCAGGACAAACTCCTGAGGGACATCACTGGTCACTGGTCCCCAGCTGGATGCAGCACCGTTCACCACCACTCTCTGGGCCTGGCCAGTTCCTAACCCAGCAAAGAGTGCTCCTGTCCAAGTTTCCAAGTACAGAAAAGCAAAATATATTCAATGCCTTAATCTTCCTTTGCCTAAAACAACCATATCTAATATAATGTGATCCCTATGGTTGGTTTTTGCCATAAAAAGCTGGACCAGATGATCCTTGAGGTTGCTTCTAACACCTATTTTATGATTCTACAATATTCAAAGAAATCTTTCTCTGTGTCTCCCCAGAAGTTCTATGGAACAGCTCTTTCATGAAGCTAACATTTCCTCTAGTTCCTTTCTCTTTGAAGATGGAGAAGTTGAGGGGAAGTTGATACCTCTTCAAGCTGCTTTAACTTCCAAAGTCCCATCACCTCAGCAGTGCTCAGAGTCTCAGGAGCTTTGGGGTGCACAGCAGCCAGATATTCAGCTGGGTGAGCTCATTTCTCATAGCATCTGACACTGCCTTTCATTCTGAGTTGTTTTATTTTTCCTTCATGTTCTATCATCTCCAACCAGAATATTTTAAAAAAGAAGAGGAAAATAAAAAAGGGGAAAATTCCTGAACACAATGGGCAGTTTCTCCTTCAGGTTCAAATTACTTTGGTTCTTAATTAAAAGTAAAGCGCTGAATTCCACAAAAGTGTCACTTTTTAAGGGCACTGTCTAGTTAGCATTGAATAGAACCAAGGCCACAAATTTACTGTTCCACTGCCATTTCTGGAGGGCTTTTTCTTGTCTGTGTTCCCTGAGGAAGCAGGGTCAGCTCAGAGCCCAGAGCAGAGCATCCTCACCCAAATGCTGGGGTATGGCCAGGGCAGGCTCAGCCCCAGTTTAATCCCCAGACATTTCTCCCAGGTGCCCACAAAACCCAACAGAACATTTTGCTGGGTGGCAAAGGCATCCTGGCCTGTTTGTGATTCCCAGCTTGTGTTGAATATTTAGGTGGGTTTAATGTCAACACAGTTTCAATTAAACCCAAAGAGCACAGCAGCCAATCTGAGGAGGCACATGTTAAATGCCGAGGTAGTGAGCGAGATCTTGAGAGAAATAATTTGTGGAATGAATTTATAACACTATTGTGTTTTTCTGAATAATATGACCTGTTATATATAAAGCACCTAGTTAAGTATTTTCCCTTTTCTCCAACCTCCAGAAAATAAAGTTTGAAAAGCATTCTTCTCCTTAAAAGCTCTCTTTGGTGTTTTATATTACACACAAGGCCTGAATTTCTCCTACAATTACTCAGATAATTTATCTACCAAAAGTGTAAAACAGATAATTTCCCAGCTATGAAAATAGCAGTATTCTGCTTCAATATGTGCTGTTATTTCCCTGCCTACAAAAAAAAAGAAGCTGAAACCATTATCTACCTGTTACAAAGAGATTTCAACTTTCTAAAAAGCTTAGATAAGTAAAACTGCCATTCTCAAAGGTCTACTTTAAAGCAAGTAAGGTACATTTTGTATTTAAAGGTGAAGTTTCTTCTCCCACCCTAAGGGCTTTACATTCTCATCTTGATGTATTAATTAAAGCACATTTGTGGTGAATTTTTAATTATCTCCCTAATAAATGGTATCACAAGGAACAAAATGGTCTCTTCACAAGTCTCTCTAGACTCCCCTGTGTCTTGGAAACAGCGCTCATTCAGCAGCAAACGAAGAATGCAGATTGCTGGAGGCCTGTGAATGCTGATGGGCAGGGACCAGATGGCTGTCTTGCACTCTTTCTTCATCAAAAAGCTCTGCAAAATGCTGCAGCTCCACTTGGCC
This sequence comes from Parus major, assembly GCF_001522545.3. Taxonomy (NCBI): domain Eukaryota; kingdom Metazoa; phylum Chordata; class Aves; order Passeriformes; family Paridae; genus Parus; species Parus major. The sequence goes on along the minus strand of NC_031780.1, from coordinate 19,107,887 downwards.
ACACAGAAAGACACAAGTCTGCTCCATTTCCTTCTGAAATGCAGATATTTCCTTCCACTGAAACCACACCAAAGGAGGAGGGGGTTTTGTGACGCCGATTTTGAGGCGCTTTTCCCTGGGTCAGTTTTTGTTCCGTACTCCCAGGCAGGGACAAGGGGTGGACGAGGACATTTAGGGTGTTTGCACCCCCAGAGCTGTCAGCTTTTGTTTGCAGTGAAAGCAGAGCAGTGCCCTGGAGGGGCAGCCCAGGAGCCACAGCAGCCACTGCGGCATCACCTCGGGGAACCCGTGGCTAACAGGGGAGGCATCGTGGCTACCAAAAACCCCAGCCAGGCACAGGTGGGTTCACCAAGCACAGGTGGGATTGCCAAGCAGCTCCAGAGAGAGGGAAGAATGACCATAGAAAAGCACAGAAAAGTTGCAATTTGCTGTAGAAGGTGAGCCAGGCGCTCCTGTGGGGAAGGGCCACGACTCTGCCTGTGAGGTGTCAGGCAGTGCCAGCACAGAGCAGGTGGGAAATGGGACATTTACTGTCCAAACAGCACAGGGTGCTGCCTTTTTACCCCTACTTATGTACACACAACACAAACTGCAGGGAAATATTTGATTCTTGTGTTTCTTTCCAGGAGGTTTTTCTCAGAAGAGACTCCAGGCCCTGCCAGACAAAGCGTTCAGACACATCTTTATCAAAGAGTGACACGGTACAGTCAGCCTCAGCACAGGGAATTACACTCCCCCCTTTCAGAAGGAGCTAATAAACACCTCTGGGGGAGACAACATTGCATGCTTTGCCTCTTCTCACCCACCTGTCCCTCCTGCAGAATGCCAGTGTTCAAACCCAGCCAACATTTCAAACCTGCTGTTAGAGCATTGAGAGAGTAGAGGTAAGTATTACTAATTCCCTCAGAGCTGAGGCCATAAATCCATTTTTTTTGTAAATGCTGGAAGTCAATTGGCATCATGCAGTTAAAATCCTGTTTGCTGTGTCCAAAACAGACTCTAACCCATAGCCTCAGTACCTCTGGCCTGCTGCCAGACACTTTAAATACAGGGAAAAATATTGGAATTCATTACTGCTATACAGAATTCTTCATTGATTAACAGGGAACTTATGACTATTTCTGTAACCACAGTCTAGCCATTCTAATCAATTTTCTCCATCTTTAGTTAAGAAAGCTATTTCAACTGTGCAGAGCAGCAATCAGGAGTAGCATTTTTTTAAATGCACATGCAAAACAAGACCTTAAAGCATCGTGCCACAGCATTAGAGAGAAGAGCATCCATGGACTGCAGAGCAGGGCCACAGCATTAATTGACTATTGCACATTTAGTTATTTGTGAAATGGAGCTTCCTGTGTTTATTGTGCAATGTTTGAAGGTCTAACAAGCTGTGGATAATTGGGAAGAAACAAAATCTCCTGACTTGTAAGACACTGAGAGGTGTCTTGTATACACACTGGAAAACTTCATGAGAAGGTGTGTAAATAACACTTTCAGCATATTTAATAATTAACATCCCTGTGGCATTTTCCTGTTCAGCTAAAAGCTGTTACTAACTATGCTTTAGCAGTTCTTTGTTTTCCAAGCTGCTGTCTCTAAGATTCAAAGACTGAAGGAGTTCTGCAGGACTTCTGCACTCACCAGTTTAGAAGCTATTACTCATTCAAGCTGCTAAGCAGAAAAAAGTCAATAGGAATTGTATACATTATGTATTGTCATTACATGCTGGCATGGTTCCCTTGCAGAACAGATTAGGCTACATCTCCAACATGTTGATTTCCTAATAAAGCATATTAATTTGTCTATGACAGTTATTGCCTTGAACCACCACAAATTAAGGATGAAATAAAGTATTTTATTTTTAACATTTTCATTTATATGCTCATCTGTTGAAGTACAGGCATTATTTTCATGCGAGTTATGATGTGGGTGAATCAGATTCACTTGCTTGTAAAGTCTTAGTAGCTTGTAATTAAATTTCTTATTTTATATGCAACACAGGGCAGAGATTTACAGTGTGTGCACTGTCCTGGCATGTGTGCAACTTCCCTTGCAGACCTGCACAGCACAGCCACCACAAACCTCTGTTTTTACACTTAATCCTCCAGGTCATGGCTGAGCAGCCCTGGGCTCCCAAAGAGGAGCAGAGACAGGCACAGGGGGTGACTGGTACAGGTGTGCTGAGGGCATCCAGCTCTGAGCACCCTGACTCACACTCACACACAGACACACAGACACACACACACAGACACACACACACACAGACACACACACAGACTCACACTCTCACACACACACACACAGACACACACACACACAGCCCAGCATTGCTGCCTTTGGCTCCTGGTGCCCGTGGTGAGCCCACAGCTGCTCCCAGGGCTGGGCTGTCAAAGGTAACCAGAGCGGGAAATGGGCACGGCTGAGCTGAACACCCCAATAAAACATCCAGAGCAGTTATCACAGCTCAAACTGCAAACCTCCCCCAGGCACGAGAGGGAGAGCAGAGCCCTCCAGTCTGAGCAGCCAGAATTTCCATCAGCTTCATTCCCCCACAGAGCAGGAGCACAGCCTCGGCGATGGGGACACATCTCCTCCGAGATACACTCTGCTCACAGCTCCTGCTCCCAGAAATTCAGTGTCAGAGCACAGCTCCCCCTTTTCATGTTCCTGTCTCCTTTGTGCCCAGCTGGAGCAGGAATATGTTTCCAGCAGGTCACAGGTGCACAGTGCCAAGCACAGCAGTTCCTGCCAGTGCCAAACCAGCTGTGGCCATGGAGCGACACCAGAGCTCAGCTCCCACTGAGTGTGTCTGGAACCAAAGCAGGGTGACTTCATACAGAGGGTTGTGCTGCCATCTGCAAAGCAGTAGGTAGTGGTCAGGGTAGAGTTCAAGTGACATAAAAATCTATGGCACTTTAGAGTAAAATAACACAGACAGCTGGAGCCAAAGTCATGGAGCATCGCTAAGGAAATATTCTGGAGAAGGGTCTTTCCTTTCTAAATCATGCTGCAAACAGAAATGTCTGGAAGCTTCTGAAGGCAGAGAAGCCATCAGATCACAGATCCTTTCCCTCCCAACTATAGACCCCTGTGAGGTATCAGGAACACCTCCAGCTTTCTCTTATTTTCTCCAAAGAAACCCCACTCTGGATGAGCCCTTCTCTCCCTTGACAGCAAATCAGGGACATTAAGAACCTGTGGCCAACCTGTCTCTGCTTCCTTCAGCTGATCTCAGAGCAGCCAGGATTTAGCTCCTAAGCATTTGATACTTCCACTCTGACATGAAACACATCAGAAATTACACTATTAATAATCTCTCGCACTCGTCACCCATTGAAGTGTCAACCTTTTGACAGCTGAATTGCCAAGGTTGTGTCAATAAGTGATGTTAATAAGTTTTTCCATAATCCTTCATGGATCCACTGGTTGCTAGGCAAACTTTTTATTCCAGCATTACATGATGAGATGAAGAGGTGCAAAAAGACATACTAAAAAATGGCAAAGTCATCTCCCTTCCCCAGAGCAGTTTAACAAAAAAGCCATTTACAAAATCAAGATGAAACTGTAGAAGTTACCGGGGACCTTGATAAGGGGGAAATATTTTGAGTTATGCACCATTTGGCTGAGTTTTACACAACAAAATATTTATCAGAAACTTTGAAACAGTAATTTCTTCCTGAAAATTCAACAATGCGAAACATGGATATCTGCCAGTTTCCATCTGAATTCCTTCAGATCCCTAAATATCAGCACAGCTGCATCAGCACCTAAGGGAATAGTTGGGAAGTGAGGCACTATTCACAGGAATCTATCCCCTGGTTCTGACCAATATTTACTCTGGGGTATGTACTTAATTTATAAACATTCACTTTCAGATATGTCTTTGTTTTCTGGGTAGATCTAAACTCACCTGAATGTCTGCACTGTCTGAGCACTGCCTTCATCCCAGAATTCCCATTCCTACAGGATGTGCCTTCATGCCCTTAAAGGGGGCTCTGCCAAGTGGCAGAACATAAAACAAAGACCTGTAATTAAGTGTCATTCACCTCAATGCCCCTGTGCTCCAGCAGCCCCACAGAACAGCCCCTCTCCCTTTTTTGCTTGGCTTTAAGACCTCCAGCCTGCCCCAACCTCCCCCTCGCTCCTGCACCACCTCTGGCTGCTGACAACCCTCCTAGACCCAGAGGAAGAAATTCATCTCCTTTTCTTCAAAAAAGGAGATTAAAGGATCAAAATCCTCTGAGCACCAGGAGGTCTCTCACCAGGAGGCTTGGCTGCCCTGAATTATTTCCTTTCTTGCAAGTCTATGAAGGTTATTAATCCTTTCCCATTAAGCCTGTGCTGCCCAGGAGCCCCACTCCAGCCTGCCATGGCCAGGATGCCCCATTGCACAGATTTGCTGCCTGCTCCATGCTCTGGAAAGCTCTTGCTCTTCACTCCCAACCTATCTAAAATATTTAATGAGTACTGGAAACAGGCACTAACGTTTAGTTTGTCTCCTGAAAAACAAGGGGGAAAACATATGGGTAATATGCAGCCTGTTTTGCAAAACAATAACAAAGCATCTGGTAACTTCTCCAGGAAAAGAAATGGAAGCTGAGGGGGTATTTTGCAGAACTTGGAAGCGTGCATGGGATGGTGTGCTGTTATCCAGCATGTGTCTAAACACACAGTCTCCTAGCACAGCTTGAGGAGAGCTATTTTGTGTATTCATTGTAAATCTCTGGCAAGCACAGCACACGGCCACTGTGTTGCTGGCAGCAGGCACAGGAGCCAGCCCAGACAGGAGGTGTGCCCAAAAATGCAGAGCCATGGCTTGTGGTAGAGCCATGGGCAGATCACACCTCGCTGTGGCACAGCCAGCAGGGCAAACCTCTCACAGGCCAGTAGATTTTTGGCAGATGGGGTGATACACCTATCCTAAATTCAGGTTTTCCCTTCATTTAAAGTTCAGCATCAAGTCTAATTCTATCCCCTGATATGACAAATAAGCAAATTCAGTTTGTGTGATTGAAAACTGAGGCATCAAAACTATGCCTTCCAGATATCCTTTTTATTGTATTACTACACTCCCCATAACCATGCATAAGATGCCCCATTTAACAAGCAGTACATGTAATACATGACATAATGCTCACATCCACGTATTAGGTAGGGTGTGTTGAGCCCCAATATCACAACACACCCAGGCTGTCCTTAGCAATGGAAGAAAAGAGCACTAATTAGAGAACTGTGGGAGAATTGAAACCCAAGTTGTCATAGAGGACTATAAAAAGGATCAGTGCTGAGAGAGATAAGGACATGCAAGCAGAACACAATCAGCAAGGACAAGATCAAAGGCAGGACAAACAGACTGCAAACATTCTGTAATGTGCAAACACCTCCAAGGTGTGCTGAGGATCTGAGGAGCATCCTTCTCACTGAGGAGGCTGCAGGCACATTTGGTGTGGCCTAATTTGCCAACAGATCACAGCCAGCTAATCAAGGCATTCCTCAGAGCCAGGCAAGCTCTGCTGGGCTGGGCTGGCAGGGGAATGAGAGCTGCTCTCCCTGCAGCCACCCCTGGCTCTGCTCCACCTCCAGCACTGCAGGTAACACAAGGCTGGGGCACACAGGAGCCCGGGGTGGGGAGCAGCAGACATGAGAGCCATGAGAACACTCAGCTAGATGTGTCCACCTTGGGGTGGGAAGGGCCAGCTCAGGTCCCAGCTCAGGTCCCAGCTCAGGTCCCAGCTCAGGTCTCAGCTCCCACCGAGGGCAGGAGCAGTGCTGGGAGGGGGCTCAGCCCACACTCAGCTCACACAGGGCCAGGCCCTGCATCCCACTGATCCAGAGGCCCATGATAACCCCATCTCAGCTGAAGAAATATTTTCTTTTAGGTGCAGCTCATTTCCCAAAACAATCCTCAGAAACGCCCAGCCTCGGATGCTTTTCCTCAAAGCAACAACCCAGCTCCAGATTCCCTTTTTGTTCAGGAAATTCCATGGGGGAATGGCAGAAGGGAACAGCCAAGCTACAGAGCTCCTGGGGGTCCAGGTGACCTCCAGCCCCAGCTGTCAGGCAGGAACTGCTGCCACATCAGCAGCTTTCCCTGTCCCCTGGATGTCCCCACCAAGAGCAAAGCCACCCACACTGGCTCAGGAGGGTCCCACACACATTCCCCAGCTGGACCTCATGTCACTCTCTGTCCCTGAGCCTGTCTGATCTCTCTGCACCCATCACTGGAGACAGACCCTTCAGCTCTGAATACTTGTGTCCTTTGAAAATTAGAAGGAGAGGAAGTGGCAGTTTTAAAAATTTGAGCCTCAACCCAAACCAGTCTTCTGTACTGTGCCTAAGCATGCAGAATTCCAAGGAAGAATTAATTATTAATATCACAATGTAACAAGAGCTGTGGTTTTTATTCTCCTCACAGCTGTCAGGGAGGCACAGATGCAGCAGCACCTTGTGTAATTGGAATCTCTATTTTACAAACAGTGCACTAGCCTGTGTTTTATCTCCTCTGATCCCTGTGTAATACAATCAAGGCTCACCAATCAAGGCTCCTTCCCCTTTGTTTGCCCTTCAGATGCTGCAGAGAGCCTCTTCTGTGCCCTGCACAGTGAGAGAGTGTGACACAGCTGCATCACAGAGAGCTTTTGTCCTGGCTTTAAGGTATCCCCAAAGTGCCAACTGGCAGCACATTTCAGCCTGGCCAGGTGCTGTTCTCCAAAAGATACCATTATGTACCAACAATTAACAAATCAACAGATTTCCTTTGTGCTCCTTGGTACACAGAATTTAAATACACTGCAGAAGGATGGCACAGAAACAGAAACACATCTAGCTGCCAGAGCTGACACATGAACACAGCTCTGCTGAGCCAGAGAGGAATGGGAGCACACACAGATCTTGGGGAAAATCCTTCAGCCACAGCCAGGGCAGAGGCCATCCATGGGCACACGTGGAACTGCAGAGCATCAGCTGCAGTGCAAACCTTGTCACATCTCACCCAGTCATGGCATTTCAAAGGGACATATTTGGTGTGAGCATTTCAAGCTCAACACTTCTGCTGTTTCTGGGAACCTCCCTGGAGGAAGAACAAGCTCATTTTGCCTGGGCTAATTACAAATTTTCACAAATATTTTTCTTTAAGATCAGGATACTTTTTTATTTTTTCCAGGACATTTTTTTACTTGCAGATTAAGGTGAGTGCTGGGAAGCGAAGAGACAAAAACACAAACAGCTTTAGTTTTCATGATAACCTGCCTGATTTTGAGATCACTTTATAACTAATGTTCATGCCCATTGAGTATAAATATGGATTGGATGAACAGCCAGGAAAACAGTGTGGATGGTGTGAGGAGAGAAGATTGTTAATGGTCAGTGCTGGAGACTGTATCAGGCTTTGCAGGTGAGCTGAGTAACTGCAACAGGAAAACCAGGACTGCCTGAGCACTGCTTTGGCTTCAGACACAAGAGGAGCAAAGGCTGTGCTTGGATACAACCACCTAGAGAATGGACTTGTTTGACAGGGAAGGAAAAGCAAATAGGATTTGGGTAAGTGAGGAGCAGAACATGTGTCCAAATAGCACATCCTAGGCACAGAAACAACTTCATTATTGTAGGAATAGGGGAAAAGGATGTATAAGCACAATTAGTAAACTAATTAAAGCAGGTATCAGCAGTTATGAAGTTAATTTACCTTGAGCAATCCCCTGGTAACCCTGCAATACAAAATCAGGGCAGTTTTGGAGGTCTCTTTTTCTCAGGGAGTCACAGCTGGGTCTCACAGCTGGATCTGGCCCAAGTGGGCATCTCTACTGCCCTGAGCTGTGGCCACCTTTTTTCACCAGCCAGCAGTGGCAGAACGAGCAGGATTTCAGTTTCCTTGGCCAGGGAATCTCTAAAGGTGGGTGAATTCCCCTGCACTGGGCTGGCTGCTCTTCTCTTGGAGCCCCCAGGGCAGTGTGAGACCCTCTGTGCAGTGCAGCCAGCCAGGCTCCCCCTGCCTCTGCCCTGGCTCTGCACCTTCCTGAGCACCTTCCCCCTCTGCTCTCACAGGGAAGTGCAGCAGCAAGGAGATAAGGAGCCTTTGGATCAGGTCTGCATTCCCTAGCAAGTCCCAAGAGCTCAGAAGCTTTCAGCTGTATCCTATTCACATCTTTTCCTTGTCAGATATCCCCTGATGAGAACAGTGTCTGACAGGAGGGGAGGAAGAAGGAAATTACACAGGCAAAACAAAAGTGTAATTAAATTCCTTCTGCAGATGAGCAGATCGGGTCTTGGTTGTTACTTTGCTTCTTTCTGGCACATTCTGGACAGTTCTTTAAGGAACTCTCTGCTAAATGAAGCTCAGGGGGCAGGTTAAGGGTTCCTTTTTCAAAGCAGTGGCAGAAGTCTGGTCTCTCATTTCACTCCCACTTTCTTGTGCCATTTGCACCAACCTGAGCATTGATGGGGGGGAAGCACAAAGTGGGTTTTTTCCAGGGCTCTGAAATGAAAGCACCAAAGCCATGGCTGAATTATGCAGGATGAAAGCACACTTCCACCCAGAGCCAGCCTCCCTGGGGTGTAGTCCTGGGCTGTCTCAGCAACTGCTCTCAGCATCACAAAATACCAGCTGACTGACACTGTTAGTGTTCCTCAGGCTCCTCATCAATCACAACTGGAGCCTTTCCCAGTGAGTTACTCAGGGAAACAAGGCCATTCCTCCTGCTCATCCTGCTCTGGAGATTTTCAGCAGCTCCATTATTCAGAATTAGACAGGTGCTTTGTTTCTCCCCTCGCACGACTTCTAGGTACAAACTGCTTTTGATTTAGCACCCAGATTGAATCCTTACCCCATCTCAATTTTCTAATTGGAAAAAGGCCTGAGGCAAATTGAAGGAAAATTGTCCCTGATTCCTTCTCTCAAAGTAAAGCTGTGACATATTTAAGAAGTACACAGAGGATGTTGAGAGTGAGGTGTTTTCAACTCTGCCTGGAGAAAAAAGACCATGAGGTCCTGATGAGAACACAAAGTGATGCCACACCGGGCTGCTCTGCTTTTGTTCATGGTTACTGGGCAGAACAAACTGAAAACATTCCTTACACTGGGGACAGTAGAGCAACTGCAGATATTTCACCTGCAGCCAGAACATCACCCTGACATTCCTGGAGTGCTTAAACAGATCAAGACAAACTCCAGAGGCTAAATACAGTTAAAACAGGTTAGATCTTCCAAGAAATAAAATGCAAATTACTGAACTAGAACAAGCCTCCACATCACATGTCCAACAAGAGCAATACTTTTGCTCACTCTCTGACAACTTATTTGCAATATGTGCAACCTGACACAGTGCAAGACTGCTTTGAAAGGTGCTGAAATAATCATTCAAATTCATAATCTGACTGCCCACATGGAAATGTTACCATCCCTTTCACATACTTCAGCTATTAAATTCTGGTGAGCAAATTATCCAAAAAACTCTTAAAGGCTCAAAAGAAGCATTATCTCAATTTCTTCTAAAAAGAAAATTATGTCTGATTTTCTCTCAGTATTTCTACAAGCTGAAAGATGTGCCTTATTTTGAGGGGCATAAAAAAGGAAGCAGCAAAGTTTTAAAGAAATTGTGAACTTCCTTGAAAGCTGGAGAGGAAAGGAAAGAAGTGAATCTTTCAATTCCAAAATGCAACGTAGACAGCAAATTCCCAGCATTTAAACTAGCAAGGACTACATAATTTTGCAATCAAGATTACTTCTTTGTCAGCTTTATTTCTCAAGTTTTAACTTGATAACATTTAGCAGAGATTTCAGAAAGTATTTATTTACATGGAGGTTTATCTTATTTCTAAGATACTTGATTGTTTTATTGGCATTTGGGCTGGGTTTTTTAGCTAATAGAACAATGACAGTGATAGTTTAAAAAAAAAATCTTTAGTTATAGCTACAGTAGAGGAAAACTCTCTGAATGCCATTTAATTTCCATGACAGAGTTATTTCTGAAATCCAGACTCCAAAAACTATCAATTTAATGCCTTAGATGGATTTTTGTGCACTTTAATTAATGACTTAAAATGGTAACGAGTGTGCTCACACAAAACTAATGCTCAGTCACTCATGACCATGAAACTCACCCTCACAAGGGGTCAGCAGGGTTTTCCCAGGCTGAGGAAGTGATTTACTTGAGTGATCCTGAAGAGGGGGAACTCCAGCTCCAAGTTCTGCCTTGTTTGCCCTGCTTTAGCACCTCACCAAAGCTTCTGGGGCAGCAGTTCCTCATCTCAGAGGTGGAACACGCCCAGGGCCTCCGTGGGAACACGGGGCTGCTCACTTCCACATAGCAGCTCTGGGAAATGCAGCACCACAGAGAGATTCCTCAATCAATCAGCCACAGTTAACTGGGGTTGTTTAGGGAGGCCTTGAGGATGAAATGGGACAGCTCCACCAGCACTGCAGCATCCTGGAGGACACAGATTCCTGTGCTTTGGGAGAACACTGTCCATGCAGCCACATGGATGGATGGATGGATGGATGATGGATGGATG
>NC_031780.1:19084265-19096428 GCF_001522545.3 Parus major | reverse complement strand
GATGGATGGATGATGGATGATGGATGGATGGATGATGGATGATGGATGGATGATGGATGGATGGATGGATGAGCATTATGTTTGTCTGCAGTGAAGCAGAGAAATGTCAGTCTGTGGAAACGGCAGGACTTGAATTGGTTTAAAATTCAAATGGAGAAATTGTTGGGATGGAGTTTGCTTTGGAGAAAACAGTTTAAAAAACCCCTTACACCTCTTTCTGTAAAACTAAGATTATATTTGATCTCAAATGTATAAAATCATATTTTGTCCAAGAGTCAAACTAATAGCAGCATATTTCTTTAAAAAAAAAAGAAAATTGAGAGTTACAATCAAACTGTGGTTCACAATCCCTCCCATGAAATCCTGACAATAATTTTTATTGCCAGTAGCAGCAATAAATGATTCTCTATCTTAGCTGCGAAGGACATGCAGCTTATATGATCCAAACAATTGCCAATAACATGCACAAAAGTAAGGAAAAAGCATTATCCAGATTACTAGAGCAGCAATCTGCTGTCACAGGTTTATACAGTACAACCTGTAGAAATATTCATTTATCTCTTTGCTTAATGCAATGCCTAGTACATGAAAATGATAGTTTGCACCATCTTATTTACTACAGCCAAGAAGGTTAATGCAGGAGAACATATTAAAGGTCATTTCCATTCTTCTAAATAATTAAGTGTAGCACTTGTAAAATCCTTTTAGGGAGATTTGCAACAGAAAATGCTTTTAAATAACTCCATGGGTTACTGCATTAAAATAAATCCTCAGACAGTGGAGGCTGGACAAAGAACTTGGAATAAAACAGCAGCTCCCAAGAGAGAGTCCCAAGTGTCTTGAGTTTCCAGACCAGCAGTGCCCACTGCTCTTGTAGGCCCAATAGGAACATTTTTAATGTGTTTACAACTAGATTAATTCAAAATTTCCATATTAGAACAAACTTTTAGTGGACTGGAAATACAACACATTCTTAACTGTCATTTAACCAGATCTCTCAATAGCTCCAAAATACTGAGGCCATTAAAGGGAAGTTCACTAAACAAGAGCAGGAATCAAGCTGAAAACCCCATGGTCCTGTGGTGCTGGACCCAGAAACTCCTCTTGTCACCAAACCAGAAGAGGTTTGGTTTATCTGGAGCAGGAAGAACTGTCAGAACTCAGCATCCAGCCGGGAGAAGCTGGGTCTGCAACCAGTGAGGAAGACCCCAGGGAAGCCCAGCCCTGCTGGCATAGCCTGAGCCATTCCTGCCTCCCTTTGGGGGGGATGTTTTTCTTAGATGGGGCACTTTTAAAAAACTGTTTTTAATACTCTTTGTTCAGTGTTGTCTCCTCTTGAGGTAACACAGCTAAAATACACAAAGCTGGTGGTAATGACAGAGATGCACAGAAAAGGGGGGAAAGCAAAGAGGAGGCTCCTGTATTTTAATCAGCAGTTGCAGCACACATGGCAGGAGTCATTGAGCCTCCACGTGCAGGAAGCACAGGAGAGGCAAGCTTATCTTCCCTAAATTAGGTCATAAGAGGAGCAATGGGATGTGTCAGAATTACGAGGTGGAAAGACTCCAGCTGTGGAACATTTTGGTGGTCTCTGTTAGTGCTGGCAGCTACAGGGACACAGCCGTGCTTGAATTACAGCAGGTGACATTCCCAAAGCAGTGACAAGCTCATAAACACCACAAATCTGCTCCCCAGGTCCACTGAAACGCTTCAGGAGCCTCGAGCTGCCCACAGGGACAGCGTGAGCCCCAGCAAAGCTCTGCTGGTGCTCGCTGGGCATCAGCTCCCAGCAAAGAGTGAACTGCAAACAGCCCATGGAGAGCAGCCAGGGACCAGCTTCTGCTTGGGAAAGCTTTTCATTTGGTTCATTCATCATTTTCCAGACTCAGTAACCACTTGCTTCTGCATAAAAGCCATGAAACCCAAATGGAAAAACCAAAGAGATGGGAAGTGTGACCCTGTTCTTGAAACATCCTCAAGCTGTTGGCACTGGTGGGGTCAGAAGATGAGTGAATGCTGGCTCTGCCCACACCCACAGCCCCTCCAAGGGCAGAGTAACCCTCCAAAGAGGGGCCAAGATGCCATTGAGAGCCTTCTCCTTCCAGCACAACTCACTGTGGCACAAACATCAGGAATATTTTCCTGCTGAACTCTGCTGTCAGCTACAGGCCGTAATTTCTACCCTGGAACACATTACAAGCATAATGGAGAACACATAAATGAATGCACAATCATTACAGATATTTATATGCATCCTGCTGGTGAGAGATCATGCCTATAATTTATATGTGGTAAAGCCACAAAATTATGAAGGTCTTCCTAGCACAGCCATTCATAATCCAATGGGAATCCATTACATTTTTATTTCTCGTGCTACAAGAGGCAATTTATGACTGTCTGTATTTCACATTATGTTTTAGAGGTGATGATAATGTAAGAGCAGCCTGACCTCAAAATGGAATAACTGATTGAGTCAAAGAGCCATTGCACAAAATGTATACTTGGTTTCTTAAACAAATAAGCAGCTACAGCTTTTTTAATTTCTGTAATGGAATTCACTTCAGAAAAACATTTTCTTCATATTAATTTATTTTATTTAATTTAATTTTCCCTTTAGGCACAGAGGTTTAAATTTATTTGATTTCCTTAATTCCAACCAAACAGACAAATTCAGGCTCTTTCAGAAATATTAAAATACCTCATTCTCTGGTCTTTCAGTCTGGACCTTCCCAAGCCCCTTTGCAGTCACTACTGAGCTGTTTTCAGCCCAAATGGAAATTTCATTACTGATACTCTTTATCTACTTCCTTATTGTGTTGTGAGACATAAGCTCTTGGTGTATTTACATGTATTTAGGAGTTACTGTGCTGACACTGCTAAAAGAGGCCAAGAATTAATGTCAGAGTTGTCACCTCTAACTGCACAAAATTTGATGGGTTTGAGTTGTACTTATTCCTTCTTAGAACTGAAATAATATTTGTGATAACAACTATTCTATGTCCTCTGCAGAAGTGTTACTTTACCAGTGCTGTTGTTGTGAGGTTTGTTATTATTTCTAGGGATAAGTATTCTATTACAAACATTTGATTCCCTAACAATATAATTCTGTTCATACTTTTGCAAACCCACCACATTTTCAGAATCTCAAGTCCCCAGTATTAAGGATAGCATTGCCATATTCTGGTAACAGTTTTTTAAAAGCAGTAAATTCTGTTCTCTCTTGAAGGGCTGCCTTTCTGGGGGCATGAGTATTTCAGAACAGATCCATAAAAACTGACAGCTAGCTAAACTTTATATATCTTGACCTGACTAAGAGTCCTGTTTCACCTGCAGTAGAGCCATTTATATTGGCATCATGTGTTACACAAGTCTGGCTGCAGTAAAATTACCTTTAATAAGCCAGACTATATTTTAAAAGAAGATGAAATAATGGCTATAATATTTAATGTGTCATTTAACTGTCATATTAATAGTAAATCCATCAGTAAAAATGACAGAGCTACAGTGATTTAGCAGTCACCAATCCAGACCATCAGAGCTTTATGTTAACACCAGCAAAGAGCATTTTGGGGCCAAGCCATGTAATTTCTCAGATGGAAAATTACTTTCCTGAGGTTCCTGAAGTTCTACAACTACATGGGCTGCTCAGATTTAGTCAGGGTACCAGAACATGGCTCTAGCAAGGGTAAAACTTGATGCCATTTTCCAGATTTTACTGGGACACCTCCTGACAGACTATTCTAATTTTTTTCAATATCATTCTGACTACACAGCATTTCACACTGTAACAGTGCTTTCTTTTCACATTAATCAAGCCTAATGTTGGGCAAAGGTACAAATTTATTTCCTACAGTGTGATACCTGAATTGCACCTGAATGTTTCAGGGATGAGAGCCTGAGCTCTCTCAGTTCACCAAGGACAACTCCAATTGCCCCAATATTTTCCTTCCCATGGAAAAGCAACAGCTCCAGTTCCACATGCCCTGCTGTCCCTTAGTTCATTGCAAAGGCCACCAGTGCAGGTTTAGCAGATGCCACATGGCTCATGTGTTTTAAACCCCTTTTTCCCCCAGCACTGGGCATTGCTTCCCAGCCTCCCAGAACAAGGGGAAAGCTCCACAGTCCATTACAAACATCCTGGGCCATTTGATCACCCAGATTAGAAACCCTCCAAAGGTTACCCATGAAAGCACAGGGGTTTACCATCACCTGCTTTGGGCTGTGTGCTCTGTGGAAGCTTTTGGGACTGAAGCTGCAGCCCTGGTTTCGATCTTTAGAACTGACCTCCCCCATTAACAACTTTCATGGCCACTGGGCTCTGCTCAAAAATTCTGTTGCCTCTGGCCACAGATAACCATCCACCAAGCAACTTTAAATGATATCCTCTCAGGGTTAAAAAAGTGTGTTTAGGATTGCTTTGCTTTCAGGTCACATTCTTACATCCTTCCTGAACTCTTGCTTCCCAGGAGATTCTGCCCAGTGATGGATTCAATGTGTTTTTCCTCCTGTTCTTTCAGGCTGATTCATTCATCACACTAGGTGGGGTACATTTTTTGAGCACTGGAATGAGAGCTGCTCAGCACAAAACAGCATGTGTGAAAGGGAAAACTGTGCTGAAAGCAGGCCTGGGGTAGTACTGGGGAAGAGAAATGCACAAAATCCTCTCTTATCAAACCCAAAACTTTGTATCAAGCAGCTCACCGCACCTCCCTCTCAAAATCTCTGGAATCTCAACTGATGTTGCAATTGTTATCCTGCATTAAGGTTTACTCATATTAATCTGGAATATTGGCCAAAATTTTCAAAATTTTCTCTCATCTCTGCTGAGGGAAGGCATCAGGAAAGAAAACTGCTCCACAGCCAGCCTGGGTTGGTGCTGTCTACACAGTGAACACAACACCATAAACAGAAATTATTGCAAGTAGTTTTCACATCACTTTTGATAGACAATGACTTTTCCCATATATATTCTCTGTATCTACACTCATCCTCTTGGCTCTCCCAAATTACTGCCAAAGAAGAGCTTTTAGAAAACAAGACCAGCTTTCTTTGCAACCAGAGTGGTGCACATCTTTTTAAGATACATCTCACCATTTACTTTTCATATTAAAACCAAAAGGAATTGGGATGTAAAAAACTCACATCAAATAACAAAGTTACTCCCAAGATGAAGTAAATGTAGAAACTGAAGAAATCTCCTCTTAAATCAGATTAAATTAATAACAGACTCTGCCTTTGCTGGGTACAGAAATACATTCTTGCTAGAAATTCCCTGGTCATGGAAGATTTGGCTCTTGTAAGTCCAGCTGTGAGTTTGGGACTGGTCACAAAGCCCAGGGCACAGGGTTTTCATCTCCAGGGGCAGTCACAACTGCAGTGTGCACACAAACAAACCCATTGCTTAGAACTCAGCTTGTTCATACCCAGCAAAATCACAGAATGCATTTTGAGTTCTGACCTAAAAAGCATTGTTGAATTACTGGCATAGAAAAAATTAAGCCCTAGAGATGAAATCTTTCTGCTGCTGTTGATTTTCATGTGTCACTAACCTACATGATCTGTTATTTAATCTACCATCACTGATTTTATTGGGCTAATGCTGATGATTTTTTAAGCTGTTGTTAAATACAGAAATGAAGACAGACAGCTGTCACAGAGACACTAACCAGGCAGAAGGGGTGTGCCCACTGAAGTCCTATCAGCAGGGTGATTAACATATCTTGGGGCAACAGCTCCTCAGGAGGGGTTTCAGATATAGGCAAGGGGAGACACAACCCTTATCTGCTGGAGGAAGCTGATATACACAGCAAAGGGTATCTTGGATCTCCTCCAAGATCTTGTATTTCTAAAATGCATTAGTATTAAAATACTACACTAACACAGAAAAACAATTTACTCCCTTTCCTTGCATTCTGCTTTGTTTCTGCAATAGCCAGTTTCTGAGGCATGGAAAAAACACCCCAACAATCCCAAAAGAGAAAAGCCAAAGGTACAAGTTTGCCATTCTGCCACAGTCTATACCTCCCTTCAGCAAAGTCCAAACACAATGTGCTTCCTGACCCAAGCTTTGTTATACAACGGAAATCCTTCCAACAGAAGGATAGATGGGTCAAAACATACCACAGCTATTGCATTCAGACAGAAAAAAGTCCCCTTTCCCAGCTATTATTCTATTCAAAGTGTGCTTGAGAGCACTAGTGGCACCCAGGTTGTGTGTAGGTGGGTTTCACTGAATGTCTTCAGAAAGCTGAGAAATGGGTTGGTCATTTTCTCATCAGTAAAAATCTGTTCTTGTGACAAAGGAGAGGGGACAAGACATTCAATAATTAATCCAATAAGTGAGCACTTGCAACAAATGCCATGGGAAAGCCCAGCTGGGACTCTGGCTCTGCCCAGCACCACCAGTGCCAAACCAGTGTCACTGGGGGCTGGACAGGGACAGGGAGCCCAGCAGGGAGCAGAGCACCCCACTCCCCACTGCATTTGGGGTGTTCCTCACTTTGCTCTCCCGAGTTTCAGGATCCTTTGGCCCTGCACACCCCCACAAGCAGAGGATGGAGGAAGCAGCAATGACACAAACACACCCCTGAGGAGTCAGGGAGACCAGCACTGAATACATCTCAGCAGCATCCCCAGTGTGTTCTTCTTTCTTTGACTGCTGATGAAGTTCTTTGTGTGTTTCTTTATACAACAGAAAGCAGCTCACACTACATAATGCACACAGCAAAATGTTACCAATCCAATTAAAACCAGAAGTTACCTTCTGCTTTCCAGAAAATGAAGGCAGCAGCTGATTTTAAGTGGTAATAAAAGCCTTTGAAATCACCATTGTAGTTCTTACCACTTTCAAAAGATACCCTTCCAAGTCATATCAACCTCCAAGAGCAAAGCCAGAATTCAGATTGCCTGCCTCATTCCAGCAATGCCATTAAAGGAAATGGGACTGTTCTTCCCACCATGGGGCACACAGTAAGTTGTATTGTCATAAAATTCTGTGTCACACATCAGCATCCAAAATGAAAAATCTAAGCCATCCCTGAAGAAATATGACCCACAAAAAACAGGAAATCAGTAAGAAAATCAATAGGAAATAATATTTGAGCTTTTCACAGAAAGATTTTTTTCACAGAATCATAGAATTGTTTAGGCTGGGAAAGGCCTGAGACCATCAATCCCAACCATTTCCTCAGCACTGCCAAAGCCACTGTGTCCCCAAGAGCCACATCCACATGGCTGATAATTCCTCCAGGGTGGGGACTCCAGCTCTGGCCTGAGCAGCCTGTTCAGAATCCCAGAATCACTGACAGGAAAATCCCTCCCAGCCCAAGGAGTCCCAGCTGTGCCCAATCCCCACCCTGTCCCCAGCCCAGAGCCCTGAGTGCCACCTCCAGCCCTTCCTGGGACACCTCCAGGGATGGGCACTGCAAACCTCCCTGGGCACTTCCAATCCCTGAGCTCCCTTTCCATGGGGAAATTCCTGCTCTGTGCCCCCTGAGCCTCCCCTGGCCCAGCCTGAGGCCTGAGCTCTCCTCCTGTCCCTGTTCCCTGGGAGCAGAGCCCGATCCCCCCGGCTGTCCCCTCCTGCCAGGGACTTGTGCAGAGCCACAAGGGCCCCCTGAGCCTCCTTTGCTCCAGGATAAAGCTCCAGCTCCTCAGTCCCAGTCCTTGACAACTCTTTCAGCAGTACTCAGTCATGGAATTTAACATAAAATCAATTTTAAAACTTAATTAAGCTACAGCAGGGTAAATTGCAGGATAAAAATGTTGCCCTGTTACCTCCAGCGCCTTTCAGGAGTGCAGAAATGAGCACTTTGTAGGCCAAGGCTGGCCTGAAGATTTCATTTGCACAATGTTCAGCACAACAGGGCCCTGTACCACCCTGGACATCACAATGACCTTCCTCAGCAATGGTCCCAGCAGCTCCCACCATCATCTGTGGCACTACACCTCTGTAGATGAGGTGAAGCTGAAAGGAGGTGGTTTATCCCTGAAACACAGAGCACCAGGAGCAGACTCTACATTACCCTTCGGTCAGGAGGCTTTTGGCACACACATCCCATCAGGAAATATTTTTGGCACTGAGTAGGCCATATCTATTGTGGCTGGGGAAAGTCAGGAAAGCTGGATTCCATCACTTGAGATTCCCTGTCCCGTGGCAGGGGCTGCTCCCTCCTGCTCTGCAGAGGTTTGAGGGCACAGTTCTGCAGAACAGAGCAAGCTGGAGGTGCCACAGTGGGAATCAGGGCAAGAGTAAAACCTGAGGAGCTGCAGGAGGAGCAGGAGAAGGATGTTGAGTGCAGAAAAAAGGAAGAAATGCAGTGTACTGGCTGAAAAATGAGGGGGTGAGAAAAGAATCCCCAAACAGCAACAGAAAACACAAATTCTCAGCTTTGTGACAGAATATCTGCAATCATCCAACCTGCACCTCATGTTTAATGCCAACAATTCGCTTCAAACCAGCATGTCACACCACTGCCAGCCAAGGAACCTCTCAGCACCTCAGGCTCTTGGCTGCACCTCAACAGAGCTGCATGCAGCCACACTGCTCCTCCTGACAGACACAACTTCTTCAGAAACGTCTGCAGAAGTTCTCTGCCCTTCCAGCAGTAGCAGAACAAAGCAAAAAATTGTTCCACCCCTGAATTCTTTGTATTCCACAAACGCTGGAGTTATGATGGTAACTCTATCTGTGCCTCTGTATGAACAGGGCACACAACAGAGCAGGCTCAATTTGTCATGTGCTACTTGGTCTCTTGCCCTGGAAAGCCAAAACAAAACCTGGAATTTCTCATTTGCCTGATCTGTGATGCATTCAGCCTTTATTGAATAATCCAACTCTGTGGCTACACTTGCTCTTCATTTTCCTCTACTTCCAAACTGTCAAATCAAAATACTACTACTACTACTAATAATAATAATAATAATAACAACAATAACAATAATACCAATAATACCAATACCAATACTAATACTACTAATACTACTACTACTACTACTAATAATAATAATAATAATAATGCAATTTTCATGTATAACTCAAGACACCTGCACTGGCCAATTGCCACTAAAGAAGTACAATTATATCTATTTGTTTCCAGCCTTGGTGAAGGCTGTTTATGTGTATGTGTGTAATAATCAGAGATCAAGTCTGCTCCAATAAAGTGATTTATCATAAGAAACCTGACTTTGTCACAAGCTTTCCTGCAGTGTTTTGAATACTCAGCCTGCCCACAAATGCAGCCATTGGGTACCTGTCCTGTTAATCTCAGTGGGACTGTGAAACAAATCTCCTTTTTATAATGATAGCAATAACTTTTTTTTTCCTCCAGGTAAGACAGGACAGAAAATCTTTGCTGTGACAGGCAGAGAGTGCTTGTGAAACAAACACAGACAGATGTGATTCTCTATTTTAGCAGCAGAAAAGCTGTCCCTTGTTGGGCATCTTCCAGACAGTGAAATCCCAGGCAGCCAGGCTCGCTCCCACTCCACTGAAGCTCTCTCCAGGCACACACCTCTGGGTTTTCTCCCCACACCCAGCTGGAAGAGCCACCAAAGCATCCCCCAGCCAACAGCACATTCCAGGCTGTTGACTCACAGCATCCTCTGCCATTTTTAACTGTGCTCCAGTTTAATGCTCACATTTCAGAGCTCTTCTGCTCTCGTTTGCTCTGTGCAGCCCTGGCAGTGCTACCACCCCACAGGGATGATTTGGAATGTCTCCTTTTCCATCCCAGCCTCCCTGAAGATGTGAGGGGAGCACGTAGAAGGCATTTCTCATTGTGCTGCCCTGCACCTGCAGCTGCGGGCCAAGGTCACCAGAGGAAACAACAAAATCCTCCAAGAGAGCCCTTTCCTTTGTCATCTGAACACGGGCAGGAAACACTGGAAGTGTCTAAAGAAAGTTTTTCTAATGAGCTCTTAGCTCAGCCTTGCAGAAGCCAAAGACAAATGATCATGGCAGGTCCCTTCCAGCTGAAATAGCCTATCCTACCCTACCCTGCTTTGAGGAAAAAGAGCACCAATACCTGGCTATTTCAGCCCAAAATCCACATCCTCATGTTCACAGGTATTCCTGTGCTCCACAGCAGAACCTGGGTTGGAGGGAAGGGCAGGGCCAAGGTGTGGTCAGAGCTGCTGTGGCTGAACCTCCCCATCTGCCTGAATTCAGGTTCTATCGCTCTGGTTTAACCTCAGGAGCCCCTCTGAGAAGGCTCTGAGTTATTCTGCAGTATAAATAATATTAATTACCAGCCCTCTTATTTCATAGGTACTCAAAGCCCATATAAAAATATTGCACTCAGTGTGCAAATAATACATAAAAGGTGGGGGGCTTTAAAAAGCAAGTGTTTTAAAATTATGCTTTCTCTTCTAAACAGATTATTAAAGTTAAATCACCATAATTTTCTGCTGCATTAAACTGGGGACAAGTCAAAATGGCTGCAAGTCTGCTTGAAGTAATGCATGAACATTTCTCTTTCCTCTTGTTTATTGTAAATATATCATTAGAGAATAAGTTAATTTTGCTACATACTTTTTCAGCAGCAGTCAGGAAGACAGATCCTAACAGAGCTGTTCATGCACAGTCCTTGCAAACTAGTAAGATCAATCATTTCCCTTTGCTCTGAGTTTCCAAAATTAATGTAAATCCTAAGAAGTCAAGGCAAGGATTTAACTGCATTAAATTTTCTATTGTGCTTTTAAATATACATATTCTCTCCTTTGAGATTCTATTTGGATGTTAGGAACCAGCTCTTATTCTTTTTAATCTCTGTAAAAATGCACAGGGGTGGGCACATTGTAACTATTTGTACGGTCAAGATGAAATATCAGCAAAAACAAACTGTCCAGGGCAGATATATTTCAGTATGAATCATTAATTCCTAAAGCTTGAATTTTTTTCATTATTCATTACCCATTTTTCATCCTGTATTACTCTCTCAGTTTGCAGAGCTGCAGTGAGATCCTCACAGCTCAGAAGTGTTAGTTGTGGTTGGGGGGAGCAGCCCCACACCTCAAACTGAGCAATTCACAGGTAAACAGAAGATTAAAAATTATTTCTTCACTGCAGTGCAAAGATCAGTCACTGAAATCTGGCATTTTATAGACTAAACCCTCCAAGGTATTTGTGGCTGGTTTACCTGACTATTTGCAGGGTACATCCTCATGCCAAAATACCAAACAACAGAACCCAAATACTCAGATTTCCTTCTGATTTGCACCCCCCTGTGCTTGAAAGATAAGTTATTTAAACTTAAAAGTTATATTGCATAAAGTTATTTGTTGCACTACAACAGTTATTTATGCAATTACAAACATGGCATTAAGAATCAAATGCTATTTTATCAGTTCTAGGGAAAGCCTGAAACTTTTACATTCCACATTCCACTGCAACAGCTAAACTCAGACACAGATCAGAGCCTCACTGCAGAGGAGACACCAGAGCCTGCAGAGTTTAAATAAAGGCAAAGCCTGGCTGCTGTAGGCTCCACACAGATGGCTGCCTTTCACCAGGCTGGGGGGAGAAATCCATCCTGCCTGCTTTCCAGGCCATTAGGAGCTCTCACATGCACTGGGTGGCTAAAGAGGCACAATGCCACTGCAGCCCAGGGACAATGCCTAGGCACGGGCTCTGAAACCATCTGCACTTGCACAGGGCTTGGCAGAGAGTGCAGCACTGGCAGCCTGGGCCTGGGCTGTGATAAAGGGAGTGCAATAAATGAGTAAAAGTCACTGAACCAATTTACGAGGCATTAGTGCCTTGGCTCTCGCTCTTCAGCCCCTCAGCAAGGATTCATCCAGAGCAGCTCTCTCCACTCTGCTTTTGGCAAGTGCTCAGCTCCTCCAACAGCTTTGGAGAAGGCACATCACCTCCTTCCCTCACCCCACGGGCCTCTGAGCAACACAAAACCCATCTGGAGCCCCATTCCTGTGGGAGAAGGGTGGCAGCAACCCGGGACTGGGGTCTGTGTGATCCCTATGGAGCCTGTGGAGCCTCCCACGGGGTCTGTGGAGCTGAGCACACATCTGGCTCTGGGCAGCCCTGCACGGCTCCCACACGGATCTCAGGGTGTCCCAGACACCCCCAGCTGCAAACTGGGAACACATGGCACACAGAGCTGGGCACAGAGGTGACACCAGATAGAAACAGGGAACACATGGCACA
>NC_031780.1:19044397-19083765 GCF_001522545.3 Parus major | reverse complement strand
AGAGCTGGGCACAGAGGTGACACCAGATAGAAACAGGGAACACATGGCACACAGAGCTGGGCACAGAGGTGACACCAGCTGGGCTGGCACAGAGGGCCAGGCAGGGCCATGGCTGTGGCACAGCAGACACTGAGTGTGTGAGTGTGTGTGTGTGTGTGTGTGTGAGTGTGTGTGTGTGTGAGAGTGTGTGTAAGTGTGTGTATGTGAGTGAGTGTGTGACTCTGTGTGTGTGTGAGTGTGTGTGAGTGCATCTCTGTGCCTGTGTGTGCCTGTGAGTGCTCATGTCTGTGTGTGTGAGTGTGTGTGAGTGTGTCTCTATGCCTGTGTGTGTGTGTATGTGTGTGTGAGAGTGTGTGTGTGTGAGTGTGAGTGCATCTCTGTGCCTGTGTGTGCCTGTGAGTGCTCATGTCTGTGTGTGTGACAGCAGCTGAACATGAGCCAGCAGTGCCCTGGTGGCCAAGAAGGCCAATGGCCCCTGGCCTGGATCAGGAATGGTGTGGCCAGCAGGAGCAGGGAGCTCATTCTTCCCCTGTGCTCGGCACTGCTGAGGCCACACCTCAAGGGCTGTGTCCAGTTCTGGTCCCTCAGTTTGGGAAGGACATTGAGATGCTTGAACACATCCAGAGGAGACAACGAGGCTGGTGAGGGGCTGGGAACACAAACCCTGTGAGGAACAGCTGGGGGAGCTGGGGATGTTTATCCTGGAGAGGAGGAGGCTCAGGAGATCCCATCACTCTCTACAGCTCCCTGGCAGGAGGGGGCAGCCGGGGGGATCAGGCTCTGCTCCCAGGGAACAGGGACAGGACAAGAGGACACAGCCCTAGGCTGTGCTGGGGAGGTTTAGGCTGGGGAGGTTTAGGCTGGACATCAGGAAGAGGTTCTACACAGAAAGGTGACTGGGCACTGGGATGGGCTGCCCAGGGAGGTGGGGCACCATCCCTGGAGCTGTTTAGGAAAGGCTGGATGTGCACCCAGTGCATGGTGTGGGTGCCAGGGTGGTGCTGGGTCACAGGCTGGACTCAATAACCCCAAGGTTAATTCTGAGGCTCTGTGACTTTGTGTCTGTGTGTTTTTGTGTGTTTGTGTGTTCCACAGCACAGCCAGAGAGCTCCAACCCCGCATGGCCACACCAGGGGAAGGAGGGTGAGCTGTGAGCAGGACACAGCGACGTCAGTGCCGTGACTTCACTTGGAATGCTCACATGGAGATGTCACTGGGGCTCGGCAGCTCCGTGAGAGGACATGAAAGGAAAATCTAGAGACTTCAAGGGGCATCAAGGAAAGCATTTGAGATATGGGTCATCTCACATCCTGTAAACATCATTTCCCTTCAGGAACTGGTTTATTGGCCCTCACAAAGCCCCAGTGAGCCACGTCCGTTCTCTGGCAGTTTACAAGTGGATCCAGCACAGTGGGAAGGACGGTGGGGTGAGCAACCCCAACCAAGTGTGTCACCTGCCTATTGTGGCACCCTGCTCCTTTCACCCCAGTACTCGAAAATCTTCCTCTCAAGATAAAACTCCTTCTGCACTTGAGTAGCCACATGAATCCCAGCACAACAGAGCTATTTTTGTGCTGCAGCTTTTGGGATGACAGCTCTCCTCTGCCTGGAATGGTTATTTGCTATATAGGTTGCAGTTCAAGCAATAATCTGACTCTTTTATGTCCCCTGAAGTTCTCATAGAAAAGTGAGAGATGTAAAAATTAGGTTTTGGGCTTTTTTGAAAGAAAAATCAACATTATTTCAACCAGTTAAAAATCTTCTTCTGTTTTAGAGCTTTCTAGCAAATAATCAGAGCCAGTGCTGAGTGCAGGGGCCTCAGTCCCTGGTCACCCCAGTGCTGAAGTCAGGAGCTTGCAGGCTGAGCCATTAATGGGCAGAATGCCAGAGGAGAGCCAGGGCCAGGATGGACAAACAGTTGTGTAAACAGTGCAGGAAGAAAAGGGAAGGGGCCATCAAACCCCTGGTTCTGTCTGACCCCTCACAGCCAGGACATGAGCACGGGGTTTGGAGCAGCCCCAGGTGGGGCTCCCAGAGGGAAACCTTGTCAACTCCTGCTGCCCCAGGAGCTCTTCATCATCTCCTGCACACTCTGGGGTTATTTGAAATTAATGCCACAGACATAAAGAATGTTTGCACTGCAGACCTTACCAAAAATTAGTATGTTCTCCCTCTGATTTCAGATCTGGCATAGCAGACAGAACCTCTTCTACACGAAAGTATAAGGCTCCCATTTCCACCACCAGCTGGAGGTGAAAGCTGGGCTGCTTCAACCAAACAGCAGAGTTGATAAATGAAAGGTGACAATTTTCATCCATTCTGTTTAGGAACAGATTGCCTTGTTTTGGGTTTCTATTTTAAGGGGCATTCCAATTAAAACAGATACATTCTTTGGGTGAAAAAAAATTCACTGAAATGAAGATTGTTTATCAAGAACATTTGTGGAAAACTTTTTATCAGCTTCACACCTCTACACTACACCTGCTCTTCCAACTGAACTCACTTGTTAAGGTTAGTGTGCCAGAGTTACCCTGCAGGCTTGTTGTTCCAAATCCCTGTGGATTGTGTCTTCAGTGAACACATCAAGGGGATTCATGATTCCTTCCTTCAGCTCAGTGGTGACGCAGTTCCATTTTATGGCTTCTGCTCAGGGTGATACAGAGTTTTAGTACAATATGTTTGTACCATCTATTCTTTCCTGGCATTTCCAAACAAGACAACAAGATCATTTGGGATCGTTCCCTGCTGAACATTTTAGGATAAAAAGCCTGTAGTCATTAGTCTTTATGAAGCCAGAGGTCTCGTTAGGGATCATGGGACTGACCCTTCCACGAGAGATCTGGAGTAGTGAAATAAGTGTGCTACAGCCAGGACAGCACTCTGGAAAACATCTCAGCAGATGCTATCACACCTCCCCAGCAAACACCCAATTCCACCAGCTTTAACTGAAACTCCTCAGCAGTTTTTTTTTAAATACACCTTAAATTAAAAACAAATCAGAGCTGCATTCCATTGTTGAATAAACCTGACAAGAGGAAGCTGAGTCAGAGTCGCTCCAGGATGCACACCTCAAGCTGTGACAGAAAGGAAACCAGTGACCAAGTGGAAATTACTAAGAGCACTGCTCTGCCCTGATTAAAGGACCAGAAATAACAACACCAAGTGCTGCAGAGATTATGCCTTCCACACGGAGCAGGAATTGTTCTAATGCTCCTTCCAGAGAGGCTGCAGACATCAAGCACAATTGCACACTCCAGATGGGAGGGATTTTACACTGATTGGCTGAGCTGCTGGAAATTAGCATTTGGGTTTATTTTCATAACTGAAGGAAAACCTCTGCTCTCCCCTACCATATTTCCTAACTGGTCAGAGAAATCCTGACACAGTATCACTGCTGTGACTGAATTCCCAGCCCTGGCAGCCTTCACCTGCACAGCTCCTGCAGCGTGCTGGGTTTAGCAGGACAGACTCCTTAGTTTAACTTTTATAAACTGTTAAAAAAGCATTCCTGGGCTGTAGTGCCAAGGGTAAAACCCTTCCCTAGTGAGAAGTAGGATGAGAATTAAAAGATTATTAGTTGCAGCTGTGTCAATAGCTGTCTTTGCTTTCTGTGGCTGTGCTTATCAAGAAGGGCTGATTTATCATATGGAATTTCACCATAACTCCAATTACTTGTGAAGAAAAGGAAAACTCTCACTGAGTGAAAGGCACAGGGATGATTTATCCACTTTGCTGGGATCTGTGCTAGTTAGGAAAGCAATGAACTTGTTCTTACAGCTATGTTTTCCATGAATTCTTTGAGAACTTGCCAGAGCACTGATTAGACGAGACAGTGAACAAGCACTGAGTGCAAACCTGAAACCAGCTGTAAGCACAAGTCAGCCTGCTCTGCTGGGCACAGCAAGCAGAGGAACTGGAGATCAGAAAACCAATCTCCTCAGCAAAAGATAAAATCTAATTCTCAAGAAAGGTGCTTAACCTCACATTTATTCTGTGCACTTTTCAGCCCAGTGACTTACACAAACCCCCATGGGTGTCTGTGCACAGTGAGCCCAGTCTGATTTAACAGATTTAATGTGGTGAGGACTGTGTTCCTGCCCATTATAGCACATTCTTCCTCTCAGCAGTAGCAATTGACAGTTATTACTTCAGATTCACAGAAATGTCAAATTCAAACTATGCACAAGCACCTGTAAAGCAAAGTTGAGTTCTGCCCCATCACTCAGGAGAGGGAAGACTATTTTAAACTTTACTAGTCTGGCAAATTGCTCAGACTTCAGCATTTCAATAACACAGGCTAAGCTCTAGGTTTCACAGAAAGAGATGCTGATCTGAACCAGACCCATCAGACCCAGGTGCCACAGAGTCCCAAAGCAGCAGGTAGTGAACATCTGTGGGAAAAGCACTGGAAAGAAGCAAATGATCCAGTAAAGGCAGCTGGATATAAGATGGAAGAAAACTCATACAGCAGAGCTGAGCTGAAAAGGGTCTGATGTCATTTGGAGAAAGGGATGGCAGGAAAACACTGTGAAATTCCAAGTAAATAACTATCACTCCTTTTGCTCATGTCACCATCTCCATCCATGAGTCACACACTGTGTGTGCTAAGGTTTCTATTCATTTTTTCACCTGTTCCTTTCAATTCCACAAGCTGGACTGTTAAATAATATTTCATACACCAAATCACACAACTAAAAGGTAATTATGTTTGCCAATGTTGTCTGATCATGAAAAAGGATTTTTCTCAATATCAGAACTTAGTGTGAATTAGTAATATCTTTGAAACATTTCCCTCTGGCTTGCAAAAGGCATGAGCCACCAAGAAATTTTTCCAAAGTCTTATGATTTGGCCCCAGTGATAAAGTCTGAAAGCCCAAGATCTCCAAGAAATCCTGCTTGCCAGCATTTTGTGTCAGCAGCTTTAAAACATGGGGACATTCACTGCCTGGGAGGGCCAGCAGGGCCAGTCTGGGATCAAGAAGTGGGCACAGGGCACCCTGAACCATCAGGAGTTCTGCTGATGGTGGGAAGGGGCTGCAAAAATTGGTTCTTCTTTCCATAAAATCTCAATGGACCTTTCCTCATAGCCAGAGAGTAAACCTAAAGAACCAGTTCAGCAGAGATGAAATCTATAAAGCATTGTGGGAAGGGTTTAGATGATAAATTAGGTCTCTAAAATTTCAGTGGAAGTATCTTCCCCTTAAACTTCCAAATGGTTTTCAGTTTTCTGTCGAGCTCTGAAGCAGAGTGTGTGAAAAGGCCTTCAGAAACTTTCTCACTTCTTGCCTTGAACTTTTAGGGGGAGATGAAGCAAATCAGATAATAGGAAGGTAATTTAACAAGCATTGAAACAGACCTGGACAACCTCAGCCTGTGGCCCCAGGGCACACAGAGAGAGCCTTGGGGTCTCCCCTTTCCCCTCTGAGCAGAGGGATGATCCCCTTCCCTCCTCCTTTCCTTGGAACAGCTGAATGTCACCCTCACTGCCCTCCCCACACAGGGACATCAGAGGCTGGAGATGCAGCTGCAGCCACTTGCAAGGGTCAGTCCTATCTGGGCCCCTTGGCTGCTGTGGGCACCAGATTATCAGGGAGCTGCATCCTGACCAGAGAGCTGCACTGCCCTGGAGAACCCCTATCAGCATCTCCCAGCAGTGACACAGATTATTTAACAGCTTATTTGCCTGCAAGGGAGCTGCTCTCTGAGCTCCTTACACAAGACTTTGAAAAATGGCTCCTATCTTTTTTTTTTTTTTAATAATTAATGTAACAAATTCCTTCAGAAGCCATTCATCTTCCCTGCTGTACACCATGAAAATGTGAGACAATCTGACCAAACTCAGCCTTCTGGCAAGGCAGGAAATCAGTGCCACCACCTGTGCTGGACTGCGATGACAAATAGGGGCAAGAGAGTACTTAACTGTGGAATAATATTAGAAATTTAATTCAATAATTAAAATTACTGAAGTCATACTTAAGATACATAAAGCATTTGTCTACATTTATTACAAGTAGTTCCAAAGAGTGCATTTTGAGTAAGCCCTGCACTTCTCAGTTTTCTTCTGCATTATTTAGTGAAAAAAATCCTCTTTTATTTGTAGTGCACAATGCCAGAGCTACACCCTTGTGTTCAGTTTAACACTGAAGCTTCCCCTTCTGTGTGCCCTGAGTGGTCTCCAGACTTAGAACTCACCATAATCAAGATGCTATGAACGTTTTCTCCTTCTGAAATGCCTACCTACACTGCCTTGCTTCTTGGGTCTTCACTTGACCTGTGAAAAATACTGAGAAATTTCATCTTTTCACCCAGCACTGACAGCAGGGCATAGCAGGAACCCAGTCTGATTAACAGGAGAGCTCTACCTTTTTGGTATAAAAATTCTTGTAGATAGAACACTTCCAAACTGCTTTGAAAATCCTGTTTGTGTGAAGCAGGTATAGTCTGTGCTGACCAAGTGTCAGACACCAAAAGTTCCTCTCAGATATTTGCTAGCTCCAAAAACTCTCTCTAAAACAATACTAAATAACAGACCAACTCTAGTGTTTCTCTCAGAGCCAGCTTCCTTTTATTCAGTTCCCTCATTAGAGTCAGCAACAAAAAAGTAGATAGAGCAATAATAAGGCTAAGTTTATCTTGTTTCCTCCACTCCCTTTTCTCACTGTATTACTAAGACTTGGAACAATAACAGGATGCCGGGATGCAGGATGGGAAAAGGCTGACTCCCAGCTGGAAAACCTTGGAGACTGGAGAGCTGAACACTCCCAGTATTGCTTAACGAAAAGAGAAGTGGATTTTTCTATTTGATCTTTGCTTTTTGTATTCTGTTGAACATTTTGGGATACTGTTGGGTTTAGTTTGCCTGATTTGTACCAGACCGAAGCTCCGCCACCTCCGACTTGGGTAAGAGATAAATGTTATTTTCTGTCCTTCAGCCATGAAGTTCATTCCAAAGGGTTTTTTACCTCCACCCAATTTTCTAATGTCTTAAATAATTTAAGAAATACCAGCAAATGAATTTTATACATATCCACCAAATCCTTTGGGCCTTACATGGGGCGGTGATGGCACCCACACCAAGTACAAACAGCACAGCTGTTTACAAGTCACACTGGCAGAGGAAAATCTCTGCCTTTGTTGGGCTATACCATAATATTCCCAGATTGTTTAAAAGAGAAGAGACATTTCATGGTTTTTTTAAGTATTGCTTTGTAATGCTCAGATTGTGTTGGTGATGTTCACTCATAATGGAAAAGAGGTGGAGATTATGCTGCCAATTGCACCTGTAAAGCCTTGAGGGAGGGATTTCACTCCTGGTGTGGACAGGTGCAGCTCCAGAACTGTTTACAGTGAGCAGGGGTGCGCTGGGCTGGGGTTTGATGCAAATGTTTTATTGAAATGGGGGTGGATTTGGTGGATTTGGGCTCTGTCTTTAAGGTGGGTGGCTTTCCTGTGCCCAGGGCCAGGAGGTGACAGCCACAGTGTGCACTGGCCAGCTCTAGCATATCTGTTTAAAACTGAGAGGGGAGTTTATACAAACTCAGGACAGTGATTTGATCTCCTAATTCCCAAGTTTAAAGCATCCCAGGTACTTTAACACCCTAACTCTGGAGTGCCAGGCTTTACAGACCCTGCTCTAAAGGACCAGCAATTCTTATTCCAGAGGTTTCTTGATCTTGGTGGTTCAATAAGACCCTTTTTTTTTTTTTTCTGGTGAGTTATTTTATGACAAGAAAAGTTGGTTGAAAAGGCTTTTATCTTGTCCTAAAGCCAGTGTAGCAGGTTCCTGAACTAACAAGCTCACTGTACAGCTTGCAGAGACAAAGCATTTATGCACAAGAGATGAACTGATGGTGGTTTTTCTGTAAGAAATCTATTCTGCAATAGTGGGACTGTCAGTGTGCACAGCACCTCACTGTGCTGGCTGTCACGCTGTAATAAAGATAAAGGAAGGAAAGAAATGCAAGGAAAAAAAAGATATGGAAGAAGATGAATTTCTGTGAGAAAATCTCTTCCATTCTTAGCCATTCCCAAAACCATTCCAAGTTTGCTGTTTCTGCAGTTAACAAAGGTATAGTTAATCAATGTGCCCCTGCCTCCTGTGAATATAAATCACTAGATCAGCATTTGTAAAAGCACACAGAATTATAGATGTTCATGCAGGAAAATATATTAGACAAAAGCAAAGATGCTCCAATGATTTACAAAAGCTTCTCATCATTGGTTAATTTGTGCCTGGTAACAACAACCCCTATACCAGAAACAAATCACAGAAATGCTGACTTGAAATTTATCTCTGGTATCTCCAGGAGGTACTTTTTATCCTTAAATAAAGGGTGAGCCACAGGAGAAAAGGACACAGGATGCATTTAGCATAGGAAAGCCTTAGAAATGTACAGTATACTAGAAAGAAGAATGTGAATTTACAAGCAATAAAACAAATTAATTTGAAAGCAAAGGATAAAGTCGATTAAAAAATCATTCCTGCTTTGCCCACAAAGCCACAAACCTGGGTTATTTTTCAGACTTCTACAGCTGCACTGCAGTACAACAGGAAGCCTTTCCCAAATCTCTGCTCTTTAACAGAAGACCATGAAACCGTTCTTTAAACATTTTTAAAACAAATGCTAACACTGAAATTGTGTCCTGGCAGAAGAGCATGTCCCTGAGTGCAGCTCACAGAGGGCTGGACGTGGGGCACAGAGGCAGCTGGGGCAGGGCAGAGTTAACAGCTCTGCTGCCAACTTTGCTTCACATCCTGCCTGTGCTGGGGGAAACTGCTCTGAAAACAGGATAGAGGTAAAAATCACAGGCCATGGTTCAGAAACTGCTCTGGTTCACAGCACTTATGGAACAAAGGACTTCACTGTCCATCTATAAATCAATTACTTCAATTCATATTTCAAATTCAAAATAGACAAACTTCCGTAAAATTCTCTTTTCTTGTCTGGGTATGTGTCTACAGAAGAAATTAGGCCAGAAAATACCTTATGCTTTCTAAAAGACCAGAGGTTCACTGAATTAAGGTAATGATTATTTCTGGCAGCTGAGCTTTCTGTAAGGAATCTTCATTGTATTTTCATTATAATCCCAGGTTTTGCTCAGGTTCCACAAGTTTAATTCAGATGTTCCAATGTTAGTGCCAAGAAGAAAATAAGAGGTTCCC
Source organism: Parus major (assembly GCF_001522545.3). Taxonomy (NCBI): domain Eukaryota; kingdom Metazoa; phylum Chordata; class Aves; order Passeriformes; family Paridae; genus Parus; species Parus major. The sequence continues at coordinate 19,074,602 of NC_031780.1, read as the reverse complement.
TTTGTGAGAAATTTGTTGGGCATGAAATTACTTTGGTGTCTTTTTTGTTTTTTTTAAACAAGTGGGTTTCCCTTGTTATCACTGTGAGTTTGCAAACCAAAAACCCCTCACAGTTTAGCACTGGGGTGAGAGGTTTCCCTTCCTCCCCAGGGATTATTTGTGATTTGCTAGGACAGATGTGCCCAGCTCACAATCACCAGAACAGCTCCACACAGGCCTTGAGCAGCAGGAGGAGAGCAGACCCTGGTGAGCCCAGAGCTGGCTCTTGATCCATGGGAAGAGGTTTTTTAATCCACTGTGGGCTTCCCTTCAGAGCTCTGCCCCACCAAGGGATGTGCAGGTGTAGCAAACACAGAAGACAAGCTGCTGTCACTGTCATGGCCAGGAGCCACCAGCTGTGCTGCTGAGGAGCTCCAGGGATCCCTGCAAGGCCAGGGATCACAGCAGGCAGTGCTGGGAATAAACCTGTGCAAAGTGAAGGCATGGTTTGGAAATGAAGGCACAGCAGGTCAGGACACTGCCCTGGCCAACCATGCAGGAGGGACTCCCATCCCAGACTCTCCCTGCTGGGGCTGGAGCCCTTTCCCAGCTCCAGGACCCTACACACACCCTCTGTCAGACCAGGATTCCTTCCCAGCTCCAGGACCCTACACACACCCTCTGTCAGACCAGGATTCCTTCCCAGTTCCAGCCCAGGTTTCCCATGGCAGAGTCTCAGACATCTCATTCCATAAAGCCATTTATTCCTGGTGCAGGAACACAGAACAGCCCGAGCTGGTTCCCCCCAGCAGGGATCCCACCCTGGGCTTTTACCCCTCACAGTCAAAGAGTGCCAAAGTCTCTCTCTCCCTCCTGAGCCCTCAGTTCCTGCCACGTCTCTGGCTGTGCCACAGCTCCCTGTGCCCTTTGCTGATCACAAATCTCCTTTCCTGGGGCTCAAACCATTCCCAGGCTTCAGCCTAAGCTGCCCCCAGAGACTGCACAGAATGAATTCCTCATCACACCCCTCACCACTGCACCTCCTGAATTCTGCAGTGAGGCTGGCCTTGGAATATGAAAAATTAATAAAAAAATATTTTTAAAAAAAAGAACCTGTTTGCACTTCTTCAGTGCAGGAATACAAATTAGTCCCTTTCATTTGATTTTCACTCATTTGCATCTGAATTTCAGATCTGGCAATAAGAATGGAGCTGGCTATATTTTAAATGCAAGCTTTTGCTGAATATGTTAAGTTCTCTCATCTCCTGAAATGGAAGATATTTGTGCCATGGGTCTGATCTGTGCTTTTGATGCTGTACACATCTCTTGGGCAGGCAGGGAGATTTGGGGCCCAGCCCTCCCAGGTGCTAATTAGGACACATTCACAGGACCTGGAGCAGCTCAAGACCTGAGATTTCCAGGGCTGGCAAAGACAGAAGGGCACAAGGGCAACTTATCCCTCCGTTGCACTGCCTACACTTCAGTTTTGGTGCTCTGAGAATACTCCTGGAAAGGTTTATAATGTGTAAACCAGAAAGAATCAAGAGGTGAACAGAGTCTCTGGTAGACTTTTCTCCAAACAAATATTTTTGTGTGAGACAGAGAGTAAAACTCTTACAATAGATTAGCAGCTGTATGTGAAAGCTTTATTAAGCATTATCCACAGAAGTACAGGAAATGTATTTTTTTATAATAATATTTTTTATAGTGGAAAACTACTGATATTTTAGGGAAAGGTAAGCATGGTTACCTGGACAAACGAGGGAAATTGCACAGGTACCTCCCCAAAGAGCAGCAGAGAGGAAAGAGTGTTCTTCTTGCCCTGGCATTGCTACCTGAAATGCAGGGACTTAGAGAGCACCATTGTAGTTAGAGGTAGACAAAAGGGCAAAAATGTTTTAAATTGCTCATTTTTGAAACCCAAAGAGGTCACTTTTATTGTCCCAGCTGTCATCAAACCCTTCTGTTCCTGTCCAATTTCCCCAGGATCCCCTGCCCCAACTTGGGGCTGCAGAGGCCTCTGTTTCTGTTACAATCCTGTTCAAAAGCCACAAAGCAGCAGTGACACATCTGGCTTTGTCCCCACTGAAGTCACCATTTCTCTGCATCCTCGTCTCTCCAGACCCAGCAGCAACACCTGGAGTGGTGTCCCTGGCACCTGGCAGAGCTCAGCAGGCACAAGATGGGTACAGTACACGCTTGGCCTCATTGTGCATGACAGTGGGAAGGGAAATTCCACTTCCACCTCCTGTCTGGAGGATACATTCCAATTCCTTCTCCTGCCTTTGTCCACATTTCTAAGCAAGGCTCTGGTAGCACCAGTCTTCCTTTTCCCCTTCCTTTAGTGATGCTATCTGCTGTGAATCTGTGCTCTGGGAATCCTCAAGGAGCACAAAGTCTGCCTTACAGCATTTGGCTTGAGGAGACCAAGGGCCTGGAGCTGCTGTCCTGCAAATGATAGGAAATCCTGCCATTGATGGGAATGGTTCCTGTGATGGGCTCAGCTCCATCAGCAGAATCCCCACTGGCACAGAGCTTTAGGTTGGCTTCTCTATTCTATTTGTGGGATTGTCCCTCCCTCTACCTCCAGCCCTAGACCTGAATTCAGAAGAGATTTGAATTATTTTTCTGGGTTTTGCTGCCTTTATCTTTCAGGTATAAATGGTCTGTCTGCAAGAGAATCAGTTTACTCATGACTTGATGATCTTAAAGGCCTTTTCCAGCTTTAACAGTTCTGTGATTCTGTATTAGGATTAGGCCAAGCAATCAAGATTAATAATAATGTATCAGAGTTTTCAAAACCTCCTCTGGGAACCCAAAGCTGCAATGAATTAGTGTGTATTGGCTGTTTGCTCAGTGCTGTTCATTTAGGGGTTTAGGCTGTCATTAAAGCATAAACAATGATTGCACATTTTAGATCATTCAGATGGTCAGTGCACTCCACTCCAGACACAGATTAAGAGGTGAGGGCAGAGAGCAGGAGAGCTGGAATGCTTTTTGCAGTGGGTTCATTTTACAAAGACAGAGATGTGAACTCGACAAGGACAGAACAATCACAGAGCTCCAGCCTCTGCAGCACCATTTAACAAACATCTTCACTCTGTACCCTGGATTTGCAGCAGCAGCTTTGGTAAAAGTTTACGACCAGAGCACTGTTAGATTAGAATACTGAATTACTGACTTGTGCTTGGATGTGACCTCAGCCCCAAACAGGAAGAAAGGGGCACACTTCTCTGTGGAATATATTTCTCATTTCCCTTCTGTGAAATGATGAGCTGCATCACCTGCCAAATACAGACTGACCTGCAGCTTCTGCAGATGAAGAGAAAGGGTTTATTCACACCAGAAGGGGTTTGCAGTGGCTGGGATTAAAACGTGAGCTGTGGCAAAAATAAATGTTCCACTCACACAGCCTCTGAAGAGAAGAAAAAGTTCCACCTCAGCTTAAGAAATATCTTTGTTAAATCACAACCACTCCCACATAGAAACAAATCCACACTGAAGAGTCATACAACTTACAACAGCTTTCCTCATCTTTTTAAGCTTCTCTGTGTCTGAAGCTTGTATTTCCAGGCTCTCCAGCTTTCCTTTATCAGCACATTAAACTGGAAATTTGCTCCCCTAGTTTTATTTTGACTTAAAGATGGAATTTTCCTGACAAGAGCTAAGCTGTAACTAAAACTATTGAAAGACTCATTGTAAATTCACAAGAGCAGTAATAATATAATTTGCATCATCTCACAACACATGGAGATAATACAATGGAAGTGTTCCAGGAAAGGACTGTAACTCTAGGGGTGGACATAAAAGGTCTTAAAGTTAATTAAGCCTGGTCTAAAAGTCTTGTTGGGTAAGGGCAGGAAATAGAGAAGAATGAACTGACATTTGAATGAGACATTCTAAAAAGGGAGAAAACTATAGAACACTGAACAAAATCTATCCAGACACACCCTGTTTCTTTAGCCTTTTGCCCAGACAGAAAACAAGAGATTTATGTATATGTGCATGCTTTCTTTATCTGCCACAACATTAATTTTCAGAGGAAATACTAATGCATTCAGTTACCCCAGAGAATACCCTGGACAAAGGAATGAGCACACACAGACAGCTAAGCAGGGGTTTTTTGCTGCAGATTACTGTTAGTGCAGTAAATATCAATTACAGTGACCTGGGCATGATGCTCGTGTTCCACACAGATACTTTTGCTCCTGAGCTTTTGTTAAACAAAAACATGGAGAAAAAAATCTTATCTGTTGTAAACACAGCTATGTTGTACTTTTTAAAAAATCATATTTAATGCAATGGTTCCTCAAAGGAGAGGGACTTTTCCTTAATGAGGATGGGCTCAGCTGGAGCTCTGTACTAGGAGGCCTCTCTGATATTAAGGATTTATGTGGAAGCAAAGGGGAAGTGCAGAAAGCTCTTCAATACATTATTCTTCTATGTACCTTATATTCTTTCAGCTTGGCCAAAGCCTGAAACACCCAGTGGCAGCTTTAGCCAAGTTCTGTAGAGCTGAGCTGACCAGGGGGAGCATCAAGACAGACCCAGTCCAAAAGCTGTACACAATTTATTGTAGGGAGCAAAGAGACGCTGTGGAAGTCTTTTCAGAGATCACAAACACCTCCAAGATGCCCAGACTATTCCACTTCTGCACTGGAATGAGCAAATGATTTTTGGAGGATTCTCTTGTCCTCCTGCTCCCCAAAAATCAAACAGCATTGGAGTGTGGGGGATGCTGGGGATGAGGGAGGCTCAGTGAGACTCCTGCACCTCTCTGTCCCACTGATCCTCAGTTTGGAATAAGCAAAAGGAAATTGGCTGAGAGGAAGCAAGAAAAAAAGCTGGATCTACATCCAGGTAAATATGTCACAGAGACTGAGAGAGCCCCTTCCCAGGGGAGTGTACCTGATCATCCCTGAAATTTGCTTTTGGATACAAGGAAGGGAATAAGTTCTTTGCCTGTCTGCATCACTGGCACTTTATCACTATTTTCAACATCTGCCTGTATCAATAATTAATCCAGATGGGAGGTCTCTTCCTCTTTATCTTGGACAAAGAATTCCGAGGGGGAAATGTCTGCAGTTCCAAACTATGCATGCAGGGTTATCCCACCCATCTTATCAGCTCACTTCAGAGCAGAATGACCAGAGTTAATCCCCAGAATGGCTCTGGCTTCAACAACACTTGGCAACTGTCACAACAAGACATGTGGCCAAGAGCAAATTTTCTGTCATTTGATTGTTTGTTTCACCCCTGCAACATCTGCAAAGTAAATAAATCATATCAGTCATAGGTATTGTGGGATTTCTGATCTTAATATATGAAATGCTCTAAACCAGAGAGCACAAAATGTGTGACAGTGATGATGAGGTGAGAATATTCTGTACCAACCCCAGCTCTGTCTGTGGGTTTGAGCACATTCCCTGGACACCAGAACACCCCTGCTGCTCACTCAGCCCTCATAAACCTGCTCCCAGGGACCAGAGGCTGTAAAGAGCTGCAGCAGAGAACTTTGTGACCTTAAACTCCATGGGATCCATGCTGTCAACAACTGAGGGAAAGCCAAAATTTTCTGTTTATGATAATATTTTTATATGCTATGAAACAAAATCAAAAATTGATTTAATAATTTAATCACAAATGAGATTCAAAATATTTCAGCAGCTGTGTTTATACTGGGCACTGTGCTTAAGCACATTTTATCTCTCGTTATATTTTGGACTGACATATTTGTACATTAAGGAAAAGGCTTTATGCATGGAAAGACTGGACAATAGCACTTATTTAAAGGAGTCTGATCCATTTTGGGAATACTTCAGGGAAAGGAAAGCTTTATGTGAGTGCAGGAGCAAGTGCAGAGTCAGAACCCTCAAGCACCACCAGAACATTTCAGTGCTTCATGTTTTGTATCTGTCCCATTTCAAACTGGTTCTCATCAGCTCTCAGGTGTCTCTACAGCTTCTGTGGGGACAAGTAGCATGATCATGAAAAATGAACAAAGGGATTCTGCAGAGACACCATCTGCATGCTGAGAGTGCAAATGAGGAAGATTGTTAAAGCTCACCTCAGATGTGACCCTGACAGACCTTCACCTGTTTCTCTTCTGGGCAGGTCAGCAGATTTACCAACACTGGGGATTTCTTGCTGGGCATACCAGGATGGTCACAGAAAAGCAGTCATCCTTTAAAACAACAATTAGCTGTATCACTAATCTGATGAGAAGAAAGTCTGTACTGTCACTGCTCATTTTAATGACTTCAAAGCATTGTTTTACCTCCATCACATTTGTCATCCACAGCAAACAACCCTCAGTTCAAGAGTGCACTGTCATTTCAACAACAAATGTCATTCAAGAATTATTAATTTAGCTAGACCAAAAATAGTTCTCTCTTAAGGTCCATGAACAGTCCAGTAACTGAAACATCAACATATATTTAATTTGCTTCTCAATGACCAGATTTACAAGGAAGAGACTCAGATAAAAACCAGATTGCTACAGATTGGCAGGAAAATTATTTGATTAAAAATGAGAATAGGAATCAAAGCTTGTGCCTGTGGCCCAGAGGAGCAGCCCCTCTGGGGTGGCTCATGCTCCTGGGTAAGATTGTTGACATGACACAGAAATAGAAGTCCTAGATTTTCTTGACCTACATGGATGTTGCACACTTTTGTACAGACTCTCCAGGTCTTCTTTTATTAGATCATATAAGGGATTCATTTCCACAAACAGAAGGGTTTCAGATCCCCACACATATTTAAATTAACACTATCCACAAAAGGCTACAGGTACCAAAATAACACAGGACAACCAGGCACAATCTATCAGCCCATCCTTACCAAATCTTCCCAGGAAAAGAGATTCTTTGAGGTTTTCTTGAATTCTAACAGCCAAATTCAGAGGTGATTCTGAGCTGGGCAGGTTTTATGTACAGGGAAATCAAGATCTAAGCTAAACAGCTCTGTATTTGTGAACAGGAGATTGAATCTGAACCTACACCAGAAACATACGTTCAATAAATAATTTTATCCATTCTTTATCAGGTACAAGTCATGTATGAGCATAGACAGCACCCTCCAAACTGAAAACATGCTTCTGAAAGATTTTAGAAAATGCATATTAACTGAAGGCTAGCTAGAAATTGAGAGAAACCAGCAGAGGTTAAAAATCCTTCCACCTTTGAGATTTTGGGCCTTGGTGTCTCACTGACAGGACTCTCTCAACTCAATCAGATTTATCAGCAAGGAACAAAAGGGATCTTCCTTCCTCACTATTCTGTTTACAACCAAAATCTTCTTGGATCACACATTTCTGATTTTCAGCTCACACTCTGCCTTCTCTCAGGGTTCACTGCAGCACTTCAAACCAGCAGGTCACTCACTAAAATGCAAGTAGGGGTGTCAGGATCTCTGGGAGGACTCTTGAGTAGATTTATTTTTGCTTCTCACCCATCTTTAGGGCACAAGTTGTCACTCACTAGCTTGGAGAGTGGTTTTACTTCTTTGGAAAGGAAAAAAAAAAATTTAAATTAAAAGAAGGTAAGGTTAAGGTAAGGAAAATGAATGAAAGGGGAAAACCCACCAAACCAGGTCTTGCCTCACCCATTTTCTTCCCAATTCTGTATCTGAGATAACAGAAAGACTCAGAGCACAATTTGGCTGACTGCTTTCCACCAGGGCAATAAGCATTTAATGTATACAAAGCAAGTATTTACAGGTCTTTTATAGCCAAATTTCTTGATTTCCAAAAGAGAGATCTGTCCCAGCTGAGGACTCCATCCACCCATGAGATTGAAGTTGTATTTTGCATCATCCAGAAGAAACTTTCTGGTGAGCTGAACAGACAGGGAAAAACAATCCCAAACAAATAAATTCCCCACAGACCTATCAGAAACTCAAAGCTCAAATCAAAAAGCAATTTCAGATTAGAATTAATTCTCCTTTTTCCTGGAAAAAAAATATGAGGAGCCAAAATCAGAAGTGCTGAGTTATTTCCTCACCTGTGTTTATACAGTGCTGCAGCACCAACACCAAGAACGGAGCAGCACCAAATGCAGCACGAGTGCTCTCACAACACTGATATTTTTAAAGCAGCAAGTTTGCTTAAAATATTGCTGAAGTATCTGTTCATTCAAAGGTACCATCCCACGTAGAAAATGTCATTTTCCAATTGGTTTTCAGGCAGAATTTGCACCCCAGATTGGTTAGTGCTCACCGTGGCTATTTAATTAAATGTACCATCATTGCATACAAAATGGCATTTTAGAACCAGCCCCAGGCAGGCATTTGCACTCCAGACTGTTCAGTCATCAGTGGCAATCACTTCTCACGTGTATAAAATCGACACAAGGACAATCACAACCCCAACCCCAGGTAGCGAGGCACGAGGCCTGTTGAAATCAGCTCGATAATCCGGAAAGGAACAAGCAGCAGAGTGTTCCCAGGAAAGGCCTATTTTGATCGTTGTGCCTTGCTGGGACATGTGACAGACCCAGAGAAACACTGAGTTCTGCCCTGCCACACACTGCATGTGAAAATGCAAGAGAAAATGATTCCTCTGAGGGGAACCTTGTGTGATTTCCTCAGGCGGCCGCTCCCGGTGTCACTGGGGGTTGAGGTTCCTGTCCCTCAGCTCCGGCCCCACGGCAGCACCACAGGACACACAGGGGAACAGGACAGAGGTAAAACAGCTGGGGACAGCTGGGGACATGGCTGGGGACAGCTGGGGACAGCTGGGGACAGTGGTAAAACAGCTGGGGACAGCTGGGGACAGCTGGGGACATGGCTGGGGACAGAGGTAAAACAGCTGGGACACAGCTGGGGACATGGCTGGGGACAGCTGGGGACAGCTGGGAACAGTGGTAAAACAGCTGGGGACAGCTGGGGATAGTGGTAAAATAGCTGGGGATACAGCTGGAGACATGGCTGAGGACACACTTGGGGACACACCTGGGGACATACCTGGGGACACAGCTGGGGACATGGCTGGGGACACAACTAGGGACACGGCTGGGGACATGGCTGGGGACACAGCTGGGGACATGGCTGGGGACACACCTGGGGACACAGCTGAGGACACAGCTGGGGACATCTGCCGCTGCTCCCCCAGGAGCTGGGCACAGCCACGGGCACCAGTTCCGAGCTGAGGGCACTGGGACAGCAGAACCTGAGAGCGTTGTCACTCGTGCCCCTGGTCCCTGTCAGGACACCACAAACACACCCCTGTGCCCCCAGTGCCCCTTCTGGAAGGGACAATGCTTTTTATCTGCCAGCAGGGCTTGCTGGGGACAAGAGGAGCTTTATCAGCCCTTTATGGCCCCTGAAAGGCAGCATTAAGTATTGCTAAGGCTATTTTCTTTTAATAATGTTCTGCCTGCTCACCAAAACCACAGCCCTGCAAAGGAAAAAGATCATTTATCCCCTCCTGTGTTTGGTGTGTTAACTTTCTGTTCCTTAGGGCTTGCTGCATTCCCACATGTACTTTTGGTCTTAGCCATCCTATAGATGAGAAATTAATGTTAAAATGTGTGGCCAGGCTGTTCAGAATCATTCTGCTCCGGTGACCAGGTCAGGTTCTGCTCTCTGTATCTGCCATGCTTTCATTGAGCACAGCGATTTTGGAGGTGTTTAGATAGTGTATCAAAGTATATTTTTTCCATCTGAAAAATAATTTTTCAATGCTGTCTAATCCAAGAAAGACTAATATTTTTATATGTTTTTTTTTCATTTTCATTTACATCATTCAGATTCCAGAAAGAGAAAATAATCTTTCATTTCCAGCCTTTCTCACAATCAAGTGAGTTATGCAAATTATCTCATCAACACAGACACGACCCTTTTAAAATGTGTTTGTTTTCTTGTGTATTACAGCCACTTTCAGCAAATTTCTCTCTCAGGATGTTCATTATCACCACTCTACCACTATTTGGGGTTTTTGGATGCTGAAAAATTCCTAAATATAAGCACAAGGTTTTAGTATGATTGACCAGGAAAATACATCATTTCAGAGGCAACTGTCCTTCATTTCCTAAAATCTCTGTACAGAAGCGTGGTTTAACTTTTGTTTCACATACAAGCATAGAACAGATTTCTTTGCCAACTAAACTAACCCTTGCATAAGCATTAATACACAATTTTAGAGATAGAAGTAAACTAAGCAAGAGACAAAGACCAGAAAGGAAAAAAAAAAACCCACAAATGTTCATAAGAATATTTCATCCAATGTGGTTTCATTACATGGAGACTGTATTTATATCAGCTGTTCATCACCTTTACAGTTGATTACTTGCCAAAACAACCTGTAAAATGTAAACTTTTAATTAGTACAGTATTGTCTGTATCTCCACCCAACATTTTTTAATAATTACTCCCAGTCTGGAAGATGAAACTGCACTATATGAGTCATGTATCACATAAATCACTTTGAATACCAGAATTTCTCAGTTAACTGTCTATAGTACCCTGCAGACCAAGACTTATTTGCTAAAATAATTCAGCACATAAAATGAATTATATGGGTGGGAGAACCCATCATTTGCTGGATGAAAATGTAAGAGCAAAGAAACTCAGCTGCTTGAATAAACAATTCCCTGCTAACTTTCAGGAACATTTATGGTCCCTGATTAGACTAAAAGAAGCTGGGATAATTGGGCTAATCAGCCAGGGACAGAGGGATGACTGGGGCTGTGTGAGGGCAGAGCAGGACTCATGGCAGCACCCAGGAGATCCACCTGCATTCCCAAGCTGTGCTGGAAGCTGGAGGCTCCTTGCTTGAACAGATGCACCCGATTCCCTCAGTCCCAGCAGACAGGAAGGAAGGAAGAGCTGATCCTACAGGAAAGAAGGAAAATCTGATCCCTACCTGTTAATAATCCCATTATCCCTCAGAAATGTTCCTGCTTCTGACTCCATGGGAATGCATTCTCCTGCTCAGGCATGGGAATGTCCCTTCCTGCTGCTGCCTCTGTCACCTGGGCCGAGAGCTGCTGGGGAGGAGATCTGTCATGGCCAGGAAAGAGAGAATTCTGCACAGCTGGTTAGAGCTGGCAGCCAGGGAAAGTGGCCTTCCCACCAGGACAGAGCCCTGCTGTGTGTGTGCAGCCAGGGAAGGGCATTCCTGAGCAGCAGGAGGAATTCAGTGACACTCAACAGCAAAGGCTGCTACATGGAAAATGTGTGTGGTGCCACAGGGAAAGTGTCCTCAGGGTCAGCTTGTCCTACAGGGCAAGGCACCTCCCATGGCCCTGGAGAGGAATGAGCAAAGAGCTCCAGTGTGCACTGCCATTTGCCCAAAATGAGCAGCTTGAATGGCCAAAGATGAAGCAAAAATCAGTTTTTGCAAGAGGCTCTCCCACCTCAGTCTGTGTTTGAGCTGCGGTGCCAGAGGCAGCCAAGGAGCTCCAAACTACTGCCAAAGGAACCCTTCACTTCCCAGGGAGGTTGGAAAAATATTAACAAGGAATCCATTAATCAGGAGTTAAAGGAATTTAAACCTCCTTAAAACCTACAAACACAAAGCTGGACATGCTGAGTGAAAGGGGCAGTAAAGTTTCAGCAGGAATGCACAAGTATGTAAAGAGATTCGATCAGCACTTTGTGTTTTAAGACTTTGTCACTACAGGAGAGCTCCACTCAGCACAGGAGCAAGAGGCTCTTTAAGCACCTCAGTCTGTTCTTTGGCAAAACCACAGCCTGTGCTGGTTGGCAATGTCCAGTGGCTTCCTCTGTTATAGTGTTTTGTGGTTTTATGGTTAAAAGTCAGACTTGTGCAATCACAACAGAATGATATCACTGCCTTCCAGTTTCCAGTTGTAAAACGTTCTTCTACACAAATAAAGTATAGAAGAACAATTAAATCATACTCATTTTTCTAAAAATATTCAGAGTCAAGTTAAGGGCATAGAATAGCAAAAACTAGCTAAATCAAAAAGCTTTGTTTGAATAAAGAAAATTCTATCAAACACAGCTCAGCTACCAAAAAGCAGCTTCAAAGGCACCTTATTCAGCCACTTTCTACACAGCCACAAAGGATGAACATTCCTCAGTTTATGTACAACAGTGTGGGAGAGAGAAAAGTACAGCAAAGCAACATTTCATGGTAAATAAAATCTTTTTTACTGACATTGATGCTGCACCATGGGATCACACTGATTGCCTGGTTACCAAAGAGTAATTCTGGAAACGTCTCAGTACCTTCCTGACAAAAATATTAATTTAATCTCGCTCTAGCAGCAGTGTGATGTCAACTTCTCATCACAATTAGCGAGTTTATTTTTGATGTGCATGCTGACAGCTCCTAAAAGCTAATGGAAAGTCATTTATGTGCAATTTAAAATCTGATTACTTGAGTGTTAAAGTTCCCTGACAGTCCTTTATATCGGGAACAGGAAATTTAGTAAGAAAATGGATCAGCTTTGATACACTAAAATAACTCCTCTGATATGAAAGTCAGGCCTAAAGTTTGGTAATATTAACACAGGATGCAAAAATATGGTCTCACCTGAAAATCATTTCACAAATCATCATTTTGCAGATGTTTAAGTCTGGGAACAAGGGATAAAGAAACTTTATGTGAGTCTCCAAAAGCTTCAGAAGACAAGGAGTTGAATCAATAGGTGAACTCTTAAAGAAAGACAATTTGCTGTATTGTACTTGGAATTGATTGAAAATTTCACACAAATAACTTTTTCCACCAAAAATCCCTCAAATTTTATTCTAAATCAATATTTTCCATAGGAAGATATTGACTACAGCACATTTTGTGTTGGGGATGTCAAACCACTGCATTTGGGTTTGTCAAGCCTGAAGATTTCATTTCAAGAGGAGCTCAGCCATGGCCAGGCTGCCCTGGCCCTGTGCACAATAAGGACCTGGGCTCTGAATCTGCTCCTCAGAGCAATGACAGCCACTCAGGGGGATGCTGGCTCTTAGACCAGCATTCAAAACTTGAAAAATCTAAATGCTTTGTGTTGGTTTTTACCATTTTCATCCAGCTAAAACTATTTCATAGAAACAAGAAGCCTTCAAATTTTGATGAAACTGCAAATGAAAAGAAACCAAGTGATCAAACTTCCCTATATAAATGGAATGTCCATTTGCACTTCTGCATGTGCTCCCTCTGCTGAATCTAATTCTGTTCTTCTTTACATCTTTGCATTTCTATATTACTTTCTAGGCTACAGAAGAGGATGAGCCACCTTGTTCTGCTTTTCTCGTTGTTCTTGGCTCCAGCATTTGCTGATGGAGGAAGTCAGAAATCAACCCCAAGCCTTTGTTCAAACGATGTCAGCCACAAACGCCAGAAGAGAGACTGGATATGGAACCAAATGCACATCAAAGAGGAGATTGATACACCTTTGCCACACCATGTTGGCAAGGTAAGCAGCAACCTGTGAGCAATGACTAAAATAGGGTCTTGAAAAGGGGTAGTTGTTTGCAGTCTAGGCAGGAGAAAAGAAAAAGAAATAGAAATGGGACTTAAAACCTACATATTAACATGTTAAAATCTTCAAAATGTGGGCAAAGAGTAAATGAAGAATGGTGCCAAAGGAATTTTAATTCCTTTGAAGAATACAAGTAAATTTAAGGGAAGAGTGGGTCTGGAGATTCCAAATGCAAGAGCAGCCACATTATCTGCAGGTGCATGGTTAGGAAGGAGGTCTGGTGCCTGATGCATGGCAGGATTTTTCTGGCAGCACGAATTTCTTTCAGAAACCTCAGAGATCAGCAAATAAAAACATATGTATTTAAAAACACACAGTTTACATCTCCCAGCTTGTACACAAAACATGAATACTATTTTTCAAAATACCGTTACACAATCAAAAATACTGTTGCACAAAGCAAAAGCAAATTTAAAAATACTAACAAGTATTGACCTGCTTGCAAACTCATTTTCCTCAGGGCAGTGCTCATAAAAGCTTATTATCAACTGCAGATCACCCAGGGAAAGCTCTCCCAATCCAGTGTTTCAAAGGGATGTGCTGTGACACTTTGCAGATAAATGGAGCTGAGCTTCCCTGCCCTGTTCAGCACTCACATCTGTCAGGGCTGTCTCAGCAAAGTCACCCAGGCCTTGCTGCCAGAAAGCACCACAAAGAAATCACAGAGGCCACAGGGTCCTCTCAGCTACCACAGGGCATCTCTGCTTCATTTCAGACCAATTCAGCCCCAGATTGAGGAGCAGTTTCTATTCCTGGAGCTGTCCTAAATAAGAGTAATTCCCCTTGTCCAGCTCTGGGCTGTTTCACCAGCACAGTCTCCTGATGGTTCCTGCAGTGGCTGCTCGGTGCATCTGCAGCCCTTGATAAACCCTGTAAAGAAAAGCCCCAGCAGCAGTGGAGCAGGGCTGAGTGATGGCTGCAGGAATGTGCTGACACACCTGGATTTTATCTTGCACCACCTCGGTGCTTTCCTTGGTGTGTTCATCCTCAGCCCCAGAATGGGCACTCTGAGAAGTTGATGCTTTTTACACTGAATAGGCACATAAAAATTGAGAAAGAAGGCACAAACCATCCCATCTTTGAGACAAGGGTGGGGTTATTTCTCATGTGGCATCTCCAGAGTTGTGAACTGCTCTCCAGCCATCCCAGCAGCCAGAAGTGTGGTTAAGGAATGAGGGCTGGAAATATTAATGACCCATTTCAAAAGAGAAAATCAAAACTTAAACAGTAAATGACAACTACAGGATAAATCAAATCCTGAACACCCAACAGGTGACATTTATGATAACATCAGTAACAAAAGGCTGGAAATACTTGGTCAAATCCAGCAATCCTTGATAATTAGCTGACTGAAATAATAATGCTGATATAGCACATGGAAAATCGTAGTTTAAACCTTCTAGCAGTGACCCTGTATGTGTGAGGGTACAGAAAGGAAAGCATCATCAAGCAGTGTGCAAAAGCATTTGGAATTGGATCAAACTATATCTTAAAACTGATTAATGCTCATTCCTCTTATCACATCCCTTTTGCACTGCATATAACCTTAAATTTTAAAATCTATGAGGTGGAAATGTAACCTTCCTGTCAGAGCATGAGCCTCAAGACTGCCTATTAAAGGAGTGCATGTGACTGAGTACCAGAAAGCTGTCAGCTGTGGCAGGAATTCACTAAATACTAAGGAATAGAGGCTAATTCTGAATAATGTCAGGAGCTGTGAACACAGATTTCCTCCTGTAATCCTGTGAAACTGAGCAAAAAAACCTGGTAGGTCCAGAAAGTTGCAAACAAGAGAAACTCAAACTGAATTGTGGCTTGTGTTATTTCAGACATAATGAAGTTAATTTTTTGTGTTGACTGCAGGAACAATTTATACCTTTAGGAAATATGAGGTATGATTTGAAAAAAGCTTTGTTCTGTATAAGCAATCAAGTTTCAGTGTGGGTGCAAGTGTCATCCTGTAACCCCAGCTGCTGCTGTGGTGCTGCTCAGCGCTGCCCCACTGACAGCCAAAGTTCCCAGAGCTGCTCTGGTTCCCAGTGGGATGAGGAATTCCTGACTGTGTGAATCCTCTGGGAGCAGCTGCTGCAGCCAGCTGCCAGACCCCACCTTTATCTCTCTGAATTCTCCTTCCAGATCACATCCAGTGTAAGGAACAGCAACGCCAAGTACATCATCGAGGGGGAATATGCCAACACCATCTTCAAGGTGGAGGAGACCAGTGGGGACGTGTACGCCTTCGAGAGGCTGGACAGGGAGAAGAAGGCAGAGTATGAGCTGACAGCCCTCATCATTGACAGAACAAACAACAGGTCCCTGGAACGCCCCTCCAAATTCATCATCAAGGTCTATGATATCAACGACAATGCCCCCGTGTTTGTACAGAAGGTGTTCAATGGGTCTGTCCCAGAAATGTCACCAGTAGGTATGTCCTCTGTCACTCATCTCCCTTCATGGCTGGTGTTAAAAAGCACAATTTATATCGATATTCACCTTGAAAATCCCTTTCTAGGAACCTCGGTCACCAAAGTGACAGCTGTGGATGCTGATGACCCCACAGTGTCAGGTCATGCCACGGTGACCTACGAGGTCACCACAGGAGGTGAATATTTCACCATTGATGACTCTGGTAAGTCAGACACACAAATGTCCTTACACTTAGTCCATACCCTATCCTTTATAAAAAACAGAGTTTTAAGCCTTTTTCATTCTGGAAAAGAGCAGAAATCATTCAAAATATCACTTTAAACATGATTTAGAAAAGTTTCTCATTCACACTCCACAATGCCACTGTCTGCATGTGGAAATGAACAAATAAAATCAGGATATCAGCTGCCATGAACAAAATGAGAAGATAAAAGGTCATTTTTTTCCCACTTACGGAAAGACTGACTGGGAGCTAAGAGGAGTTTATTGTTTTCAGTTTGGCATAGGTACTGTTCCAGTGACCAAACAGGAAAAGGGAATACACAAATTCTGAAGCATCATTCAGTAATCAATAATCATTTGCTTTCCTAAACTTTCTAGGTTAAATTTTTCCCAGTTTTAAAACCAATGTCAGTATCTCTTGTAACCACACTAGTGTGCTAGAGCAAAGGACACAGGTAAAGAGGTTAATGATCCATTACAAGGAATATTCTGCATGAACTCTCCTAAAAGCTCTCTTTTCTGCATCTCTTCCATCATGCAGAAAAATTTCTAACATTCCTTGAAAAATGCCACTGTAAAATTGGTACTTAAAGCTGAACTTGTGGAGATAATAAAAACTAAGCATTTGTTATCAAAATTGAAGAGATGTTGGACATGCTGCAAAATCTAACTGCGTTCAATATTATTCTTTCACAGGTGTGATTTATACAAAAGAGCCTAATTTAGACAGAGAGACCAAGTCAATGTATGAGATTGTTGTTCAAGCCAAAGATGCTCCAGGTTTTTCTGGGGATTCCAGCACAGCCACGGTGATCATCACTTTGTCTGACATCAACGACAACTTCCCAGTGTTCAAACACCGTGAGTGCCACCCATCCTCCAAACCAGCCTCAAGCCAGGGGCTGCCACAAACACAGCGAGTTTAGCTCACAGTCCAGCACAATTCAGCTTTCCTTAAAAATGGCCAAAAGAACTTTACATGTTCAGAAGCTCTTCTGTGTTTCAGCCAGAGCCACTTTTCCTGGGCAATGCACACCTAAAGCAGAAAACAAAAATCAGTATTCATTTCTTCCCTTTGCTAAAGATCTTGACAATTTGGGGTATTACTTCTACTTTTACATGTCTTAGAGATACACAATGCTAAATTCTCAATGAAACATTTTTATGTGCATCTGTCAAGTAAGAACAATTTTAACTAAGTTCTAACTTCCATGTACACACTCCTTATGTATTTATTTATTTTTATTTTTTTTTAACAGCATCATTTCACTTCAAAGTTCCTGAAAACATTTCAGTAGGAGGAGAAGTTGGCAGAGTCAAAGTAGAAGATATTGATGAACCACAGCACAGAAATACAAGATACAGCTTTATCCAAGGAGAGTTCAGGGACACCTTTGACATTGTAGCAAATCCATACACAAACGAAGGAATCATTAGGCCAAAGAAGGTACTTTTCCCCATAACAAAGATTATTATTGTGGTTTTCCATGTGTAACAAGTGATTTTTTGGTTTAGGACTAGCAGCAGGAAGAAATAGAAATGCATGAAAGTCAGCATGAAATATACTGATCCTGAACACCAGGTCTCCAAGCTCTGGAAGAAGATCTGGTGATTTCTAGTCCTTTTCAACCTCCAGACCTGAAAAACTCCAGAATCACTGCAGAGTGCAGTGGGGGTTGTGTCAGATATTCAGGTTACACACTTTGGGTTCCTCTCAAACTTCAGTTGGTTGGATGCTTCAAAGATGCAGTGATTTATGAGTTGAACCAACTGGCCAAGTCAAAGAATCCTTCCCTTCTGCAGCCCACGTGAAACCAAAGTAGAAAATGTGAACAAGTCCACCTGACCTCTTTTCTAAAAGTCTCTTTGCAGTTTGGAATTTGCTCCAATCCGAGTCCCAGTTCCCTTACTTTCCTCAGGGTATTTTCAGAGCTTCCCCACTAATGTCTTGTAAGTCTTTGAGACTCTCCAAAGCCTTTATTAGGGTCTGTTCTTTGCTTTTTTTAAGTTCTCAAACCCACTTGATTTGTACCAAGGGACTGCTGCAGAGCATTGCCAGGCCAAGATTTCATTGATTTCATTGACTTGCTGTTAAAACAAAAAAGAGGAGAGAGGACTATAAATCAGCTCCTGTAATCCTCAGATAGACACAAATGTGTTTTCCCCTTCCAAATGTCTCTCCACAGCTGCTAGGACTAGAAATATCATTAGGAAGAGAAAACTTTCAGAAAAAGCGGTGCCAAGGATTTCAAGACTGGCAGTAAAATCCTTGGCTGTGGTCACCAGTGGGTATGAGCAGCTCTCCTTCACCTGGGGAGCTGGGGACTGCAGTCCCTGCCCAGAGGAGGAGCAGTCACAGACCCCTCACACACTCCCTGAGGGATTTGGAACCAGCTCTTCCTCCAACACACAGTGGGCAAAGCTCACCTCCCCATTTTGCAATGTGATTTTGGCCATACACATGCCAAAATTTTAAATACATGGCAATGTGAGATAAAATGTCAGCTGCTGGGTAAGTCCCATCACTTCCCTTTGCAATGTCTACTCCAAGAGAAAAACAAGAGTCATCAAAGCTGCTGTGTATCTCAGTGTTTTTACAATCTCAGGTGGCAGAACAAAGGAAACCTTGAAAGGAGCATTTCTTACTGCCCGAGCTCCTGGCCTTCCTCCCATTGTGTGACTCCTTTTATAGTCTCAGGCAAGGGGAAAACAGGGAAGAGGATGTCATTTATCACTAAATGCCCCAGCTGACAGCCAGTGCAGATTTGCAATCTGCCTTGAGTGCCTTCAGAACACAAAGCTTCACCAAGAGGAGAATCTCTTCTCCAGCCTTTGGGAGACAGGAGCTAACCAAGTTTTGGTAGTTACAGCATTATAGAAAGAAAATTATTTAACCCAAAAGAAAATTATTTTGCTGAACTTAAACTAGTGGATGAATCTGTTCCACACCAGAGGCAGTTTGAGCCACACTATGATAGAGTTCAGCTGGGAAATGCTCTCCCATGGGTCCAGCCAAGATGAAATTTGGTAACATTGCCAAATAATGAATTACAGCCCAGATTTAAATCTGCACAAAGAGAAAAGCTTGCTTAGACATCACCAATGGAAGAATATCTGTAACTGTCTGGTTTTTTTAGCCCCTGGATTTCGAAACAGTATCAGAATACAAGTTCAGCATCGAGGCCACAGACCCCACCGTAAACCTTCGGCATTTCAAACCTGGCAACCCCCGCAGCATCTCAACAGTCACCATCGAAGTCACCGACGTGGATGAGCCTCCTGTCTTCTCCAAACTCCCATATGAATTTAAAGTGAGGGAAAATCATGCAGAAGTAAAAACACTTGGTTCAGTTCATGCAGAGGACCCCGATGCAGCTAAACGGAAAATCAGGTAAGACAACACCAGCTTTACAATCCTATTTAAAAGTGCAAAATCCATTAATAGTGCCAAGAATTTGACAAACAACCCAGACTTTGGCCCTATTTCTTTAGAATCTGCAGGCCAAACAAAACAAAAGAAAATCCAATTTAATTTTTCCAGCACTGCAGCCATATATATGCTGGATATATATGGATATATATGCTGGATATATATGGATATATATGCTCACCAAAAGCTGAACATAAATTTCATTTACCTATGTAATTACCACATGGACTTGCTGATAAAACATTTGCACATTTAGGGAAAAAAATATAAACCTGGATATTTTTATATGCTTATAATTTAGTGTTATATTTTTTCTTGTAAGAGGTCTCTCAATCATGCCCTTAGAGAAGAAAATGGGCTTCTGAAAGAGCAAACTACAATACTCTGAAAACTCTTCCGACAGATGTATTTCATTCTCACAGCTTGCATAGTTCTAGGGCAATATTCTCAGCCCTCCTGGTCAAGAGATTAATGTAATTTGTCACATAAGAACTCTCTGACCTTCCTCTGTGAAGAAATTAAGTGAAACAGTGTCATCAACCTTGCATTGACATATCTTGTTTTAAATAAAAACCAGATATATTCAGCGTAGAGCAAGCCCCAATGGTGACTACGTCAGGGTATCCAATAATGGAGTTATTCAGCTTCCCAAGCCTCTGGACAGAGAATTCAGCTCCTCATACAACATCACTGTGGCAGCTGTGGAGATCCTTGAAGACGGTAAGTGACACCCATTTCCCAGTTTGAAAGAAATCCAGGTGCATTTTTCCAACAGGGCTACCAAAAAGGAAAGGCAAACCTGACAGCCTGTTCCTACTGAGCTAGGAATAAAAGCAGTGCTTCAAGGTTTGCATCATCATCTTCCCAAGCAAACAAGTCCCTACAAATAGAACATTTTAAGATTTGGCCCCTGGCTTTTCTCAGCTCCAGGGAGTGGGGAAGGCCAGTCCCAGCTTGGTTTGGTATTTCACAATATAGACATGGCCTGATCTGTCCAGGTGGCTTTAGTGCCAGAGAATGATGCTCAATCCATTGCCATGCAGTGGGAAGAATCAGGAAGTCATCAGATACTGTCATTTTATTCCTGAAAGATCCTTGGTGATTTAACCACAGAAAGTATCTAAATCTCAGAGGAAAGGTTTATGTTATGACAGGGCTGGAAATGCTTCATGATGTGGGAGGCACAGAAGTGGGCACAAATTGTTGGAAGGAGAGTTTAGGCAGCGCTGGGACTCCAGACCTGTGACCTGTTCCTTGCTGTCATTCCAGGCCGTCTTTCCGACAGAGAGTCACATGCCCACGTTCACGTCATAGTTGATGATGTAAATGATAATGCTCCAGAACTTGTTTCTCCTGAGGAACCCCGAGTGTGTGAAAATGCTGCACCTGGGAAGGTGAGACAGGGACAGCTTTTCCCTGAAACCTGAATTACTGCTTGTCAGCTCAAGTGAAAGATGTCTTTTAATAAAAGTGAGTCTCAGTTTTCATGCCAAAGCACCTGATCATTTCACTGATTTCCAAAACATCAGTGGTCAGGAATATCTCTTAAGGATATTGTGCTGTTGGAATATTGACTTTTATCTGCTTGCACACATGGGCTGCACTGCTCCTCTCCCCCCAGGCTCTCACATCTGTGTATTAACAGTTGAGCCATGAAGGACAGTCAAGCTTTACACACTAAGAATCAGCAATTCAGTTCTATCACAAAAATGCTTGAATGTGATACTGAGAAGGAAACCATTGCAAACTAGTAAGGGAAACATTGCTGCATGGAACAATATTCTGTAGCCATAGAGTACAGGGATCTGCACACACAAATTGTGCACTTGGAACAGTGTTGGTGTTTTGGTTTCACCTGTTTGGCCACAGACACAAGTGTTCAGCCCATACTGTAATATTTGTTTAATTAAGACACTTTGTGTAGTGGTTTAGGGGTGGTACTCCCCAGTTTAGTGTTCCCACTGAAACTCCAAACCTCACACCTTTCCCCTGCAGCAGAATGGAGAGGAGAACTGGAGGCACAAAAGGGAAGGATCATGGGCTGAGATAAGAACAATTTGCTAGAAACAGCAATGTGCTAAGAAAATGAGCACTAATAGCAACAACATAAATAACAAAAAAATGAATAATATATATATATATATATATATACACAAAGAATTAGAGAGTGCAGAGCAGCCACACCATCCAAAGTGCTCCCTCTGGCTCAGCATTATCCCACCACTCCCTCCACCACACCTGCTCAAACAAAAGGAACCCCTTCTCCAGCAAGAGAATCTCTTTTCCTCTCCCAGAAATGACATGAGGTGGTCAAGAATAACCACTGTGCTCCCTCCCAGTTACTGAAAAAAAAAATTAACTCTTTCCCAGATGGAGCCAGGACTCTTTGTAACTGCCTGGACTCTCTGATAGAACATGCAAGGTATTCATTTCACCTTTAGTTCAATTTTTAAAATACCTTTGGGACATAATCAGACACATTTTTTTATATTTTATATATCTAACGTACATCAGGTTGAAGATTTCAAAACCCAAGCATGTCCTTCAGGCATGGCAGTCTCAATGGCATTCCAAGAATGACAGTCACACCTCAGAGTAGGCTGAGGACTTTAGAAAACACCATCTTAGACATTTCAACAAGCCATATGTCTTTAAAAATGAGACTTTTTTCATGCTTTCATAACACAAAATTTTAAGAGGCAACACTGGTCTTTTTGAAGACCCACAAAGAAATTGCTTGCCTGAAAAAATTTGGAGTATCTTGAGATGTCTGTCCTGCCTTTAACTGAAGGGATACACAGGACACAGCTGTTTCAGCCCAGCTGAAACACTCCACATGTTTTATCACTGGAGGCGATGTACTCTGAAAACTGTGACCTCTTCCATCCTTGCAGGTGATTGTCAGGATTTCAGCTGTTGACAAGGATGAAACATCACCCAGAGGTTTCTTCAGATACTCACTGGCCACAGAAGACAGCAACTTCTCCCTGATTGAGAACTACGGTAGCGTATCCCTGAAATGTCCTTCCTCAGCTCCCCAGAGTGGGACTCAGGGAAGAAAAGCTGTAGCACTGAGCTGTGGTTGGTCTAGCTGAGCTATGTCACTCTTTATTTTTAAAGGCTTAACATACTGAAAAAAAAAAATGTTTAATGAAGCCAAAGTTTCACTGGGCTCAGGAAAGGCTGGCACTGTCTAAGGGGAAGAGGCACCGAGTGACTGGTCATGTGTGAGAGATTATCACCTAATGGCATGTCCTTACTTCTTGCAGACAACACCGCTAACATCACTGTCAAATACGGCCAGTTCAATCGGGAACTTGCCAAATTCCACTACCTGCCTGTCCTCATCTCAGACAACGGCGACCCTGACCTCACCAGCACAAACACTCTGGTCATCAGCGTCTGCAAGTGCAACGAGAAAGGCAACTTCACCTTCTGTGAGGAGAGGGCAAAGCAGGTTGGAGTCAGCATACAAGCACTGGTGGCAATTTTTATCTGCATCTTCACAATCCTTAGTGAGTATCTGATATTTGGAATGTTCTCTGCACGACAGCGTGAGGATTGTTTTGTTCTTTCTTTAGCTGAGATCTACAAAAGCTTTGTGGCTAGGTCACAAATCCAGAAATGCTGTACCTATTTGATTCATCTCACGTGCTCTTCCTCTCTGGCCTGTTAGAACAGCTTCAGCTGCAAAGCTGCTCACTCCTCCAGGCAGTCTGAATCACTGGAGAGGCTACTGCACACATGTAAAATATACTTGATTTACAGGTACCAGCCCCATTCACAGCTATAAAACAGGAAATTTGGGCTGGGGCAATAACAACAGGGTTGCTGGTTCCTATAACAGAGCTACTCTGGAAACCCTTTAAGCAGTACCATGAACATGAATACATTTGTAACAAATCAGCAGAGCAGTACCTGTTTGCTGCGTTCGAAATCAGAGAAGGCTGAGTACATTTTCCTTGCCTGAGAACTGGCCTGCTTTGCAAGTACCACATAAGTTGCATCTGATGCTTGGCATTAAGAGATTTACCAGTTCAAGGCAGTAGTTGATTCAATCACCTTTTGACACCATGCATTGGTGATTCCAGCTCAAGAGTCAGGTGGACAATCCCTGTCCAGACTGAACTCCTTCAACCAATCCTACAGTTAAATAGAAATTTTAACTATATTTAAATAAATATATGTTAAAAAAACACTCCAGAAAAAAAACCAAAAACACACTTCAGACTATGTTACATATCTTAAATGCAATTTGTTTTATTTAGTGCCTTACTTCTCTATTCACACACGCTCATCTAAGTTTCCTTTGCAGTAATTGTGTTGCTGATTCTGCTGAGAAAGAGGCACAAGAAGGATCTGAGCGGGCTCGGGAGGAACGTGGCAGAGATCCACGAGCAGCTGGTCACCTATGATGAGGAGGGAGGGGGTGAGATGGACACCACCAGCTACGACGTGTCCGTGCTCAACTCCGTCCGCAAGAACGGCCTCAAGGCGGAAGCCGCTCCCTCTCCGTACGCACAGGTCCAGAAACCTCCTGGGAACATCGCCCCTGGAGCTGGGGGCATGGAGATGATGATTGAGGTGAAGAAGGATGAGGCTGACAACGACAGGGATTTGCTGCCCTATGACACCCTGCACATCTATGGCTACGAAGGCGCCGAGTCCATCGCGGAATCCCTCAGCTCTCTGGGCTCGGGCTCCTCAGACTCAGACATTGATTATGACTTTCTCAATGACTGGGGACCCAGGTTCAAGATGTTAGCTGAGCTGTATGGATCAGAACCAAGTGAAGATTTTGTGTATTAAGCTCAAACTAGCCATGAATTTTCTCCCTCCCGCTACAGATAAACACCAAGAGACTGCCAGTGGCCAAAGAGGAACTCACAGCTCTTCCCTCAAGCCGTACTAGGATTTCAAACAGGCATGGAAAAAACCTGCAGTAGGGTTAAAAAGACACACAGAGATCACCTATATTAACTTCCCCCAGCACTACTGTCCTTGCTAACATTAAGTTTTTGCCCCAAAATTCCTGCTCACTGATCTGCTTAAGTCTTCCAGGACACACCTCCTCTCCCCATCTTCCCCACTTCTCCTGGTTTTGTCCCCAGTTTCTCCCTCATTCCTCTCCTCCTGTGCCTTTTCCATCCACATGCATCCAAGGTCACCCTCCACTGGAATAAGTTCAGTGGCACCAGGGTGTTTTAACCCCCCTGGATCTCCAGCCAGCTGCTTTGCCAGCCCCTCTTGCAACATCTTTATTGATATTCCACACTTATGCTCACCCAGTAGAGGAGAGGAGGGACATATGGTCTATCACTTAGTATTAGAAATTATTCCATCACTTTCAAAAAGAAGCATTATTTTTTCCTTCTTTCCATTCTATTAATTATTTTTGCTTTGTAGCCTTCTACTACATCTCTGAGTTACTCAAGATAAAATTAGACAGGATTTTTAGACACACAATCTGGTTTCATCTGTCATTTTAAACAGCCTGATGACAATTTCAGGCACATTTCTGGCATGTTAGAATTTGCTCTAGCTAGCAGCAAAATTGTTTTTTCTCTCTGTAAATAGGATCTCAGTGTTACTCAATGGAACACATCCTGCAGGGCAGGAAATGTGGAGATCAGGGGAATGTTAACACTCCAACACTGTAAATCTTTCTAGATGGAAACACAGGTTTCTAAAGAGGTTGGATGGGGGGGTTATTCAGCATTATTAAAGCAATAGCATTTTTTTCAGGGACAAAAAAATGAAGGGCCTCATTACTGTGAAACTGTTGTGCTTTTTTACTAAGCAGGTACTGTGAAAGTGTTTTCCACCTAGGAAAATTTTGTAGACTCCCAAAGCAGAATGCTACACACCCACACACTCAGCTACATAAAAGCACCACAAATGTAAGGTAGGTTTGGAGCTTGGAAAGAGACTGTGTGCAATTTCCCACCTGGTGAAGAGCCACAGAATGACCAGAATGAAACTTCCCTCACTGGAAGTGACCCAGCCAAATACATTTTGGGAAAAGCAGGTCCCTTAGGACCATGGCCTGTCTCTGGCTTCCAGCACTGCAGAGTCCTGTGCCTCCAACAGGAACAAAGCCCTACTACACAGATCCTCCACTGTGCAGGATCTTTGCTGGAGTTGTATGTATTAGTTTAGTTGATTTGATTATTTAAATCTGGTAGCTAACCAAATAATACTAAAACCTTTTTTTTTTTTTTTTTAAACCAGTATGGTGGAACCTTGCAAATTTCCTTTTTACTTGTTCACATCATCTCTAATTCATACTCCCTTCCCCCAAAACGTTTTCTTGACAGAAAAGAGCAATGCACAATAATGGTTTCACACTGCTCCTCACTGCTGTAAAAAGTTGTCCAATGCAATACTTGGCTGGACACTAATGCAACATCAACAACATAATCACTCAAATATTCAAATATGAACTAATGGAAAACTGAGGAGAATTCTGTCCATTGGTCAAATCAGCTTTGGATCCCTTCCTTTGTTTTTAAAAAGTACATTTTGGGGTGACAATCTTGGTTTTATTTTGAATGGGTTCATTCTCTTTTGCTTAATCCAGCCAGCACTATGTGCTATAGGGGTTCCATATGTTTGTGTATTATAAAGAATGCTAACTAATAATACTTACATTTTAAGGATTTTGTCAGTACCTGTGCTATTGGCTACCAGCAGGTAAAGTTAGTTATAAAATTATTTAGTGCAGTAAGTCAAGTACTTTGGTAGGTATCAGCCAGATTATATTACCTGGAATTGCTGATTTAAAGCCTGTATTTTTAAAAAAAAGTTATTTTAAGGAACACTGTATCCATTTCCATTGTATATGATGTTTGCACTGAACAGTTTCTTTTTATACTCCTGTACTGTATTATGTTGTTTTTTATTACATAAAAGCCAATCTCGAGTTTGGATTTTCTGTGCATTAATGAGTTTCACTCAGCAGACAACATCAGGCTTTGTGCCACAGTGATCTCAACCATAAAAACACTCAAAGTCAACCCAGCCTAGGCACCAGCTCACCAAAGAACTTTCTGTAAAAGCAGTTTTCCCCCTCTCCTTGCACAGTTGTTGGTGGAGAGCAGCCCCAGCAGTGCAGCTGGGAAGGTTGGACCCTGTGGGAGCCTCTGCTGTCAATGGGGATTCTAGAGATATTTCCAGGTCTCAAAGAGACATGAGCACTTAATGGTTGCTGGAAAGGTTTTTATTGTATAAAAGCATCAGTCTCAAAGGCAAAGAGTTCAGAGAGTTAAAGTCTTTGGTGAAAGCTTTTGGCATAAAGTCCCGAATTCTGAGCAGCAGCTTCTCAGCGTGGCATTCTGCTGTGTTGGGCCACAAAAGCAGTTGGTGATGGTGCTGCTGTTCTTCTTTGGATGCTTTGGGGGTTTTTTTTGATCCCCCCTTACAGGGGATTAAATTCATAAATCATCCAATCAGCAAAAACATGCTTCTAAAAGAATACTTTCTATACCAATCTGAACTTAATTCTAACATGTGAAAGCAATGTTCTTTTTACTTAAATCTTACCTATAGTATAGGATATTATCTGTTTACATGAGTAATCCTATCTGGTCCTATCCAAGAATGCAAACTATATTTTTATGATGTCTAGAGCTAAATTGCGTTTGTGAAGGATATTATCACTGAATTTTAAACTGGGTAATAAGGCTTTTCACTAGCTAACACAGACTCTTAGGGCACTTAAGCTATATTTTTACCTACTGAAAACTAAAACCTACACTTTGTATCTATGGTTTAATATGTTTTAATTCCTTTCTCTCTCTGAGGAGCTCAGAGAGGCTTTTATTTTGGGTTCCAACACTCTGCCAGTGCTGCAGGAGCCATCCCACGGCCCAGCAGATGTTTGGGATTTCAGCAGCCAGGCATCAGGGTGGCTTTGAACCACCCCTGAGCCTCTGCCCTGTTCTCCTGCCTCTGTGGAGGGGAAGAAAGGCCCAGCCATGGCTCAGCACAGCCCCAGGAGGGGGATCCAGGATGGGGGATCCAGGAGAGGGGGATCCAGGAGAGGGGGATCCAGGAGAGGGGGATCCAGGAGAGGGGGATCCAGGAGNGGGGGATCCAGGAGAGGGGGATCCAGGAGAGGGGGATCCAGGAGAGGGGGATCCAGGAGAGGGGGATCCAGGAGGGATGTGGGGCTGAGCCCAGCCCAGCACTGCCACCCTCACTCCCTGTCCTGCTCCCCCAGACTCACAGCAGGGCCACTCTGGGCTGCAGAACCCCCAACCTCCTCAGGACTGGCACAGGACACACACAACAAAACACATTGGTGCCAGAAAATAAAATCACCCCTAAATTGGACACTTCAGGCAGCACAGCTCCTCACCTCCTCTTTTTGCTACTGCTAATGACTACCCCAATATATTCCCAAGATTATTCTAGCACTTTAAAAAAAAATTACATCCATTTTTCCTAGATATGGCACTTATAATTTACAAAGCCTGGAATAAAGCGAAAAAGTTCACTTCCTTCACTGCTAATTGCCATGAGCAAACACCAGATCAAATACACTTTAGCAGAAGTTGTATTAGAAACACAATAGATGTGCTAATTATGTTATAATGAAATGCATTTTTCCATAGAAAGAATTTGATTAAACAGCTACTTGCAACTTGTGGGAGAGAATCTCACAAAGGTTTTCATTATTCTTTTAATTAATATGCACTTTAATCTCTTATCCCTAAAAATATATCATAAATTATTATTTTATTACATTCAGATCCAGAAGTTCATGCCATTTAATAAAGGTTTTTTTACTCCCACTCCATTAGAATTTTTTATGAAGTAATGGCTTGTGATAAGAATCCTTGATATGTACCAAAGCAGCAATAAAAAGCTGTTTGAATGTGAGCACCTGGCACACAGTGGCACATCCCAGGGAGGGCAGGTGAGCTAAGGTCCCCTTATCCAGGCAAATTTACACCAGACAATGAAAGAAAGAACAATTCTATGATTTATTATCCTGTTGCAGTCCAGTGCTACTGCCACAGTACACCCAGTGAAAATAGAAGGATTAATTATCAAAGGAAAATCAAATAATTATTTCTGAGTTCTTGCTCTACAAGAACTGCTTTCTTCCCTTTCCTCTTTTCAGCAGCAAGGGCTTGGAACAGCCCCAGGAGGGCCCAGCCAGGCTGGCAGTGCCACCTGCCCTGCACAGGAATTGTCACCCTGCCAGGACTGACTGCAAAGCCTCACTGCTTTTGGAACTCAGAGTACAGATCCACCTCTATACATTTATTTTACATCTTTTCACTCCAAGTATATGTCACATGCAGGGGAAATGCTCTGGTGGAGTAAATATGATATATGATAGATTCTCTTATTTGGCCAGAAATAATTGTAACATTTATTTTCATTAGATTTCAGGTGGTGTTAGGACAAAAATAAATAATCACCTTTTTTTTTACCTATTCTCCCCTTTCTTTTTCTTCTTTCTTTCTTCTGTTTTTTAATAAATGTTTCAAGTTTGAGAGAGTAAGAAATAGAACTCTGTTGGCTTTACCTCACAAACTGTCTGGAATGAAACACATCACCAAAGGTGATATATTTCCCACTGAAATCTTCCCATTTCACAATCTTAGTGTACTACAAGTCATCAATTCCAACCAGGAAATGAATAAGAGTGTGATTAGATCACAGTAGAAAATTTAGGCTGAATCTTATCTGTCGAAAACATGGCAGAAAACAAAACAGCAAAGATACTCTTTCATGCTGCATCAGAATAAAAATGAAAAGAAAACAATACAATACCAGAAAAATGCTTTTATGTGCAATAAACATGCACAGACCTTTGCTGACTTCTTTCACCTTCCTGACTGATCTAAAAGAAAAGGGGAAAACAGCATTTCCTTCCACCTATCCTCAGTGAGGAGCTGTCCCACCTGCTTCCCCTCAAGACTCTCTTAATTCATCTAGTTAACCCCTTCATCAATCATTCAGAAATATCTGAAACTCTTTAATTCCTCATTTAAAAAGAACCCCCACTTGAAAGTCAGTTCTCTGGGTGAAGTCACCAGAGCAAAGCAGAACAGAGCTCCCCAGGCCAACACATCCAGCAAACACAACCCCAGCAAGGTTTGCCAAGCAGTCAGGATCAAATGTTCCCAGGAGTTCTTGTGGCAGCCTCAGGAGCCCAAAGCCTGGCCTGAAATGCTCCTGCAAACCAGAGCATTCCCAAATGGGGAGGGTCAGAGGCAGCCCAGGAACCCCCTCTGCTCTGTCCCCATCAAACCCCAGGGCAGATGGAGCTTGGGGAGAGCGTGTGGCACCACAGACTGCTCTGAACTGGGGTGTGCAAAGAGCCTGAAACGATTCCCAGCTCCAGCTTTTAGAAATGGCTTTTCTAAACAGCTGTCCGGGCTTCCCTCTTCCCCCTGAAAGAGCAAACCTGAGGAACCGAAAAATGCCAAAGGCCTGAGCTGCCCTCGCTGTGTCCCACAGCACTGATGTGTGAAATGCGGGCTGGGGTCCTGGCAGGGAACCTGAGCCTTGTCCCAGCTGCCAGCACCGGGACACTGCCCTCCATCCCTGCTCCTGGAATCCAGGGATCCTGCCCTTTATCCTGGGATCCTGATCTCGGCCCCCGGACGCTGCCGTCTGTCCCATGTCCCTGCCCTTGGACCCGGGACACTGCTCTTTATCCCGTATCCCTGTTCCCGGGACACTGCCC